>NC_057800.1:139987606-140119701 GCF_018294505.1 Triticum aestivum
CAAGAATAAAAGATAGGCCCTTCGTAGAGGGAAGTAGAGGTTCTCATGTGTTTTTATGGATGGATCCACGAAATCTCAATGCAAAAGAATGTCACTTTATATATTGCCACTTGTGATATGGACCTTTATTATGCAGTTCGTCGCTTTTATTTCTTCCACATCACAAGATCGTATAAAGCTTATTTTCTCCACACTAATAAGTCATACATATTTAGAGAGCAATTTTTATTGCTTGCAACAATGACAACTTACTAGAAGGATCTTACTCAATCCATAGGTAGATATGGTGGACTCTCATGCTGTTCTAAAGGACTCTCAAAATAATATAAGTGAAGCATGAGAGATCAATACTTTCTATAAAAGAAAACCACCACCGTGCTCTAAAAGATATAAGTGAAGCACTAGAGCAAAATTATCTAGCTCAAAAGATATAAGTGAAGCGCAAAGGGTTTTCTAATAAATTCCGATTCATGTGTGTCTCTCCAAAAGGTGTGTACAGCAAGGATGATTGTGGTAAAATAAAAAAAATCAAAGGCTCAAATCATACAAGACGCTCCAAGCAAAACACATATCATGTGGTGAATAAAAATATAGCCTCAAGTAAAGTTACCGATGGACAAAGACGAAAGAGGGGATGCCTTCTGGGGCATCCCCAAGCTTAGGCTTTTGGTTGTCCTTGAATTTTACCTTGGGGTGCCTTGGGAATCCCCAATCTTAGGCTCTTGCCACTCCTTATTCCCAAATCCATCAAATCTTTACCCCAAAACATGAAAACTTCACAACACAAAACTCAACAGAAAATCTCATGGGCTCCGTTAGTATAAGAAAACAAATCACCACTTTAAGGTACTGTAATTAACTCATTTTTTATTTATATTGGTGTTAAACCTACTGTATTCCAACTTCTCTATGGTTCATACCCCCGATACTAGCCATAGATTCATCAAAATAAGCAAACAACACACGAAAAACAGAATCTGTCAAAAACAGAACAGTCTGTAGTAATCTTTAGGTTTTGAATACTTATGTAAATCCAAAAATCCTGAGAAATTAGGACGTCCTAAATAATTTGTATATTTATCTGCTGCAGTTGGAATTAGCATTTTATCGCTCTCTGGTAAAAAATGAAAATTATTCTCGTGAGCACACATTTTCTGTTTTTTTCAGCAAGATCAAACAACAATCATCCAAGAAAATCCTAAAGGCTTTACTTGGAAAAAACACTAATTAAAACACAAAAAACACAATCATAGCAGTAGCATGATGAATTATTTATTGCTAAACAGGAACAAAAAACAATAAACAAAAATAAAATTGGGTTGCCTCCCAACAAGCGTTATCGTTTAACGCCCCTAGCTAGGCATAAAAACAAGAATTGATCTAGGTATCATCATCTTTGGTAGGCAATTCTTCAATTGAACACTTATAACCCTTAGGAGTTTCCTTATTTTTATTAATGATCAAACTCCTAGGCAAGAAATCAAAAAATTCATTTGTAGTAAAAGGTTCCTTAATGATAGTGAAAAAGTTGGGGTGAACACTTATTGATTTGAGATTCGCATTTTCCTTACTATAAGATTCACCCTTATTTTTAGGAACATACATAAACTTGGCAACTTTGGTAATTGGAGGGTTTGACGTGTTTCTTATGGCAGAAAAGGCATACCCTAAGTTGGTTATAATATCCTCAAGTTTATCAATTCTAGTAGAATCTTGACCAATCTTTTCATTAACTATGGGTTCTTTCTCTCGAAAAAATTTCTGAGTAACTCCTACCTTAGATCCATATTGAGTAATTTGATTATGGATCTTTTTATCCAAATTCTCGATCAACTTTACAGTGGCAACTTTATTTTCGATAATTTCAAGCCTTTGCATCACATGTTCCAAAGTTAAAATAGTTCCATTAACCAAAGAGGTGGTGGGCCAAACAAATCTATCATAGCATTATAAGAATCAAAAGTATGGCTACCCAAGAAATTTCCTCTAGTAATGGTATCAAGAATATATCTGTTCCAAGGAGTGATGGCTACATAAAAATTGCAAAGAAGAATAGAAGTATATTGCTTCCTAGTGGATCTATTCTGAGCATTGCAAATTCTATACCAAGCATATTTTAGATTTTCTCCCTCCCTTTGTTTAAAATGAAGAACTTCAAACTCGGGGGGCAAAGGGAGAGATAAAGGATTCGCCATGAGGGCGAAACAAACGGTCTAACACACGAGCAAACAAGAAGCAAGCAAAAAGAGGCGAACGGAAAAAGGGCGAATAAAACGGCAAAGGTGAAGTGGGGGAGAGGAAAACGAGAGGCAAATGGCAAATAATGTAATGCGAGGGATAAGAATTTGTGATGGGTACTTGGTGTGTCTTGACTTGGCGTAGATCTCCCCGGCAACGGCGCCAGAAATCCTTCTTGCTACCTCTTGAGCATGTGTTGGTTTTCCCTTGAAGAGGAAAGGGTGATGGAGCAAAGTAGCGTAAGTATTTCCCTCAGTTTTTGAGAACCAAGGTATCAATCTAGTAGGAGACTACAGGCAAGTCGCCTAGTACCTGCACAAACAATCAAGAGCCTTGCAACCAACGCGATAAAGGGGTTGTCAATCCCTTCACGGCCATTTGCAAAAGTGAGATTCGATATAGATAATAAGATCAATATTTTTGGTATTTTTGTTGTATAGATTGGAAAGTAAAGATTGCAAAGTAAATGGCGACAGAGATAGCTAGTTGACGGGAGACTAATATGATGTAAAATAGACCCGGGGGTCATAGGTTTCACTAGTGGCTTCTCTCAAGATAGCAAATATTACGGTGGGTGAACAAATTATTGTCGAGCAATTGATAGAAAAGCGCATAGTTATGAGAATATCTAGGCATGATCATAAACATAGGCATCACGTCCGTGACAAGTAGACCGAAATGATTCTGCATCTACTACTATTACTCCACACATCGACCGCTATCCAGCATGCATCTAGAGTATTAAGTTCATAAGAACAGAGTAATGCATTAGGCAAGATGACATGATGTAGAGGGATAAACTCAAGCAATATGATATAAACCCCATCTTTTTACCCTCGATGGCAACAATACAATACGTGCCTTGCTGCCCCTGCTGTCACTGGGAAAGGACACTGCAAGATTGACCCAAAGCTAAGCACTTCTCCCATTGCAAGAAAGATCAATCTAGTAGGCCAAACCAAACTGATAATTCGAAGAGACTTGCAAAGATATTAAATCATGCATATAAGAATTCAGAGACGAATCAAATATTGTTCATAGATAATCATGATCATAAATCCACAATTCACCGAATCTTGACAAACAGAGCGCAAAAAGAATTACATCGAATAGATGTCCAAGAAGATCGAGGAGAACTTTGTATTGAGACCCAAAGAGAGAGAAGAAGCCATCTAGCTAATAACTATGGACCCGAAGGTCTATGGTAAACTACTCACACATCATCGGGGAGGCTATGGTGTTGATGTAGAAGCTCTCCATGATCGAATCCCCCTCCGACAGAGCGCTGGAGAAGGCCCCAAGATGGGATCTCACGGGTACAGAAGGTTGCAGCGGTGGAAAAGGTGTTTCGTGGCTCTCCCCGATGGTTTAAGGGTATAAGAGTATATAAAAGAAGTAGGTCGGTGGAGCTGCAAGGGTCCCACGAGGGTGGGGGCGCGCCCTCCTTCCTCGTGGCTTCCTCGTTGCTTCCTTGACGTCCACTCCAAGTCTCTTGGATTGCATCTGTTCCAAAAAAGATCCTCGCGAAGGTTTCGTTCCGTTTGATATTCCTTTTCTGCGAAACACTGGAATAGGCAAAAAAAAAGCAATTTGCACTGGGCTTTCGGTTAATAGGTTAGTCCCAAAAATAACATAAAAGTGCATAGTAAAGCCCATTAAACATCCAAAACAGATAATATAATAGCATGGAACAATAAAAAATTATAGATACGTTGGAGACGTATCAGTCATTACTCTCCATAAGATCCATATATCTCTTTATTTCTTTTTATTCTTACTTTTATTCCCTCAAGACCATAGCAAGATAACCAAGCCCTTGACTCAAAACTACTCTTTGTTATATATAGCTCACGGACTCGATTACATAGAAGGATCATAAAGCAAAACTCAAAACTAAATCATACTAAAACTTTATTCTACTAGATCAAGATATTACCAAAAGGATTGAACTAAGAAAAATGGTAAAGATAAAAGTGTGATGGTGATACGATACCGGGGCACTCCCCCAATCTTGGCAGTTGCCAAGGGGAGTGCCCATACCCATGTATTTATGTCTCTTTCTTCGAAGGTGGTGACGTGATATTCTTGGCGATGATACCCCTCAGGATACGATTCTCTTCCTCGAGCTTATTGACTTGCTGCTTGAAGTCCATTATTTCCTTACGGAGCTTGCCCGTGACGGCTAAAGCTCCTTTCACCCATGGATGTTGCATAGCTGCGGGGGAACAAGTAACACTCTTTTTCATATTTTCATAAGAAAGAAATCTAACATTGGAAGGGATGACTGAGTTTGGAGTACCTGAGCTCTGTAGTTCCCACATCGTGAATCCGGCTCGGAAACGAGAAGTAACTTCTTGATCCTCTTCCATGGCATCTATCCTTTTCAATTCGGCCTCCATCTCTTCCTCCGTTGATGGCCCAAAGTGGTCATCATCACTGTTTGCTCCTGGTCCCGGTGTTGGGTGGGATACCCGGCTCTCCCCAATTGACTCTTGAGAAGACATCTTGATCTAAATCTACAGCAGAAAGAGCTCAAAACAAAAACAGAGTATATTTGTGTGGTATGGTGGTCAAAACCTTCGGGAGATTATATAATGAATTTTTACCGACCAAAAGAAGTATCATGCAAGAAACAGATTCCGGAGGGCACACAAGGTGCCCACGAGGCAGGGGGCGCACCCAGGGGGTAAGGCGCGCCCTCCACCCTCGTGGATGCCTCGTGTCCTTTCCGGACTGCTTCTTATTTTCCTATTTTCTTAAATATTCCAAAACGGAGGAAAATTGCTATTAGAACTATTTTGGAGTCGGTTAACTTACCGTACCACATACCTCTTCCTTTTCAGAGGCTGAAACGTTCTGGAAGGTGTCCCTTATATACTCCTCCGAGGTTACGATTTCAATAACATTAGTTTCAATATTTATAGGATTACCTGAGATATAATGTTTGATTCTTTGACCGTTCACCACCCTCGGATTTGTGCCTTCGAAGTTGTTGATTTTTATGGCACCGGAATGATAGACCTCCTCGATAACATAAGGACCTTCCCATTTAGAGAGGAGTTTTCCTGCAAAAAATCTTAAATGAGAGTTGTATAACAATACGTAATCACCCTCATTAGACTCACGTTTTTGTATCCTTTTGTCATGCCATCTTTTAACTTTTTCTTTAAACAGTTTGGCATTCTCATAGGCCTGGGTTCTCCACTCATCAAGTGAGCTAATGTCAAATAGTCTCTTCTCACCGGCAAGTTTGAAATCATAATTGAGCTCTTTAATGGCCCAATATGCCTTATGTTCTAGTTCGAGAGGTAAGTGACATGCTTTTCCATAAACCATTTTATATGGAGACATACCCATAGGATTTTTATATACAGTTCTATAGGCCCATAATGCATCATCAAGTTTTTTGGACCAATTCTTTCTAGATATATTAACAGTCTTTCACAAAATTAATTTAAGCTCTCTATTGCTCAGTTCTACTTGACCACTAGACCATGGATGATATGGAGATGCAATTCTATGATTAACATCATACTTAGCAAGCATTTTATGAAGAGCACCATGAATAAAATGTGAGCACCATCAGTCATTAAGTATCTAGGGACTCTAAACCTCAGAAAAATAACTTATTTAAGCATCTTAATAGAGGTGTTATGATCAACACTACTAGTTGGAATAGCTTCTACCCACTTAGTAACGTAATCAACATCAACTAAAATATGTGTATACCCATTAGAGGAAGGAAACAGTCCCATATAATCAAAGCCCCAAACATCAAATGGTTCAATAACAAGTGAATAATTCATAGGCATTTCTTGACGTCTACTAATATTACCAATTCTTTGACATTCATCACAAGACAAGACAAACTTACGGGCATCTTTGAAGAGAGTAGGCCAATAAAAACCAGATTGCAATACCTTATGTGCAGTTCTATCTCCAGTATGGTGTCCTCCGTAAGCCTCGGACTGACACTTGCGTAGGATCTGTTCCTGTTCATGCTCAAGTACACAATGTCTAATAACACCATCTACTCCTTTATAAAGGTGTGGGTCATCCCAGAAGTAATGTCTTAAATCATAGAAAAACTTTTTTCTTTTGCTGGTATGAGAAACTAGGTGGTATAAATTTAGCAACAATGTAATTGGCATAATCAGCATACTATGGAGCAGTACGAGAAGCATTTATGATAGCTATTTGTTCAACAGGAAAGCTATCATCAATAGGTAGTGGGTCATCAAGAACATTCTCTAACTTAGACAAGTTGTCCGTAACGGGGTTCTCAGCTCCTTTTCTATCAATAATATGCAAATCAAATTCTTGTAGTAGGAGAACCCATGTAATAAGTCTAGGTTTAGCATCTTTCTTTTCCATAAGATATTTAATAGTAGCATGATCAGTGATACGTCTCCAACGTATCTATAATTTTTGATTGTTCCATGCTATTATATTATCAACCTTGGATGTTTTATATGCATTTATATGCTATTTTATATGATTTTTGGGACTAACCTATTAACCTAGAGCCCAGTGCCAGTTTCTGTTTTTCCTTGTTTTTGAGTTTTACAGAAAAGGAATATCAAACGGAGTCCAATTGACATCACTACTAGATATCCCATTATAACCGAGGGTGCAATTACCCTCGATTATTTAAGCTCACCGTCGGGTAAAGTTATAACCGACGGTACACCGTCGGCCATCTCCCGTCGGCTATTCTTCATCGGCCAATGCACTAATAACTGACGGTACCGTCGGATAATTGCATGGCCAACGGTTATAAAGCCGATGGTGAGCTGTCGACCATGTTTTGGCCAACACCCTACTCACATTACATGACGAAACTCATAGCCGAAGGTCCCCCGTCGGTTATTTAATTTCCGACGGTGCTTGCTTCCTGTCGCTTTTTGTAATAGCCAACGGTTTATTTGACCCATCGGGATAATTAATGACCAAGAGGAATGTCAAACCATTGGTTAATATGATTACTAATGGTGGATACACCCCTTCGGGAATTCAACAACATCGTCAAATTAGGAAATCATCGACAATCTAAATCCCGGTCACCGGCTATTATTAACCTCTCACGAATTGCTTTCACCAAGTGGTGTTGCATAACATAAAAGTGTGATTCAGCATGAGAATATTTTCAATTGTTGGCATTTCTAATACATACACAAACACACATGACCAAATAACATGTATTATATTTACCAAGACTTGTGACCAAGTGCATACACATATATCATGAAAAGCCTAATATCTTTCATCCAGAATACATAGATCATAATGCCAAACAAAATACTCCATACAATGGTCCGAACTGTTTGCATAACCTAAATTGTCATAAATTTCGGAACTTCACTTTGTTGCACGACTATGCAGCTCATTCGACTCGTCACCATCATCTCTATAGTGATCATAATGCTCATCACTATACGGGTTAAAACGTTTATCGCTATATGTATCATCTCCTCGTGCCGTAGATATCATCCATGTTCTCATTAGCATCGTGATCATTCTCACGGTTCGGACTGCCTCCAATGTTGCTTCCCTCTCGCTAAGAATTGGTAAGAGTAGTTGTCAAATTAGGAAATGAATGGAAAAGTTGAAACACGTAAGACGAGTAGCATCTCAAAATTAATACATGGAAAGAAAAAAGGAACATTACTACATTTATATCCTTCTATTCTAAATGTTGACATAACTAAGCGAATATAAACTGAAGTAGCAAAATATTGATATCTAGCATGCAAAGTAATTGAATGTATGGGAGCAAGATGTCACATGAAAAAGCAGATAATAAAAGAGGTAAATGAAAGAAATGCCATCCCTAGCAGGAATACATAATGTGAACTGGAACCCTATACTCTTAGTGCCACAAGAAAACTGGCACCTAAGCACAAGCTCCCTTACTATAGTATGGATGTTTGAAGTACATTTCTAATAGTCAAAGCACTGTTTAACTACTCCCTCCGTTCACTTTTGTAAGTCATTTCAGACAACTTCAAATGAGTTGTTTTGTACATTGTCTGAAATGTCTTCAAGGTCTTATAAAAGTGAACAGAGGGAGTATGTTATATAGAATATTTGACATTACCATGTAGGTTTCAACGCATGTGTCTACAGGTCTAGGATTTCCCGCAACTAAATCACAGATAATGTTATATTGTACAATAGTTGCAGGCTTCATAAATAATTTGATAGTGGCTAAAAAAGACAGCACAAATGCTAATGTACTTCTGTTTGATATGACATTTACGTTTAGCAAGCTGATCCTGACATTTAGTTTTATTCATATGTAGTTAAATCAAGCAATCTCCTAGTGTGCATCTCCAAGACTAAAAAAGGAAGGCCCGTAAATGTGAATGCTCTTACAAATCGAAGTACGGAGAACACATGCACAATGCCAAACCTGAGCAAACAAAATGGCCGTACATTCTAGTAATATTTTCTGAGTTCAGAGGACAAAAATCATAAGTGACATTCACACAGACCCCTACAAGTGAATGTACGCTAGCTGTGCACATCAAAAAATCCTTACCAAGATGGCACCAGCGATGAGGCCACCATTGGCAGTCATTTGACATCATCTAGCTCATTATAGAGGAAGACAAGATTCTGGTCGTCCAGCTGCAGCTCGTCCATGACGCCGGAGACGAATGTCCAGGTTGTTGATGCGGGGGTGCGGACCTTGCGCAGTCCAACACCTCTGGCTCTAGTCAAACTCGAGGTCGGCTCCCGTGTGAGCTGCAAATAGTTCGTGCAACCTGAACATGAATACATAAAACATGAGAACGAGAGGAGGAGAGGAACTAGCTGGAGTTGCAACTTGCAAGAGAGGAACCGACCGAATCAGCGTGGCTATCTCTACTGCCGCCCCAAGATGAGCTTCCACCGGATCTGATGGCCGAACACTACTACTGGTTCTCACCATTCTGAGGCCACCAAATCCCGTCTATTATCAACATTGGATGTTTTATATGCATTTATATGCTATTTGATATGATTTTTGGGACTAACCTATTAACCTAGAGCCCAGTGCCAGTTTCTATTTTTCCTTGTTTTCGAGTTTTACAGAAAAGGAATACCAAACGGAGTCCAATTGACATGCCAATTTTTGACGATTTTTTATGGACCAAAAGAAGACCCCGGAGTAAAAGAGTTGGGCCAGAAGAGTCCCGGGCCATCCACGAGGGTGGGGGGCGCGCCCACCCCTGGGCATGTGGTCCTACCTCGTGGACGACTCGGGCACCTCCTTGACGTGAGACCGACGCCAAAAATTCCTATAAATACAGAAACCTCCAAAAAATAGCCTAGATTGGGAGTTCCGCCGCCAGAAGCCTCTGTAGCCACTGAAAACCAATCTAGACCTGTTCCGGCACCCTGCCAGAAGGGGGAATCCCTCTCCGGTGGCCATCTTCATCATCCCGGCGCTCTCCATGACGAGGAGGGAGTAGTTCTCCATCGGGGCTGAGGGTATGTACCAGTAGCCATGTGTTTGATCTCTCTCCCGTGTTCTTGAGGTGGTACGATCCTGATGTATCACGAGCTTTGCTATTATATTTGGATCTTATGATGTTTCTCCCCCTCTACTCTCTTGTGATGAATTGAGTTTTCCCTTTGAAGTTATCTTATCGGATTGAGTCTTTAAGGATTTGAGAACACTTGATGTATGTCTTGC
This sequence comes from Triticum aestivum, assembly GCF_018294505.1. Lineage (NCBI taxonomy): Eukaryota > Viridiplantae > Streptophyta > Magnoliopsida > Poales > Poaceae > Triticum > Triticum aestivum. Next base: position 139,997,526 of record NC_057800.1, read on the forward strand.
ATGTGCTTATCTGTGGTGACAATGTGATATCACGTGATCCACTTGATGTATGTTTTGGTGATCAACTTGAGAGTTCCGTGACCACGTGAACTTATGCATAGGGGTTGGCACATGTTTTCGTCTTGACTCTCCGGTAGAAACTTCGGGGCACTCTTTGAAGTTCTTTGTGTTGGTTGAATAGATGAATCTGAGATTGTGTGATGCATATCATATAATCATACCCACAGATACTTGAGGTGACATTGGAGTATCTAGGTGACATTAGGGTTTTGGTTGATTTGTGTCTTAAGGTGTTATTCTAGTATGAACTCTATGATAGATTGAACGGAAAGAATATCTTTGTGTTATTTTACTACGAACTCTTGAATAGATCTATCAGAAAGGATAACTTTGAGGTGGTTTCGTACCCTACCATAATCTCTTTGTTTGTTCTCCACTATTAGTGACTTTGGAGTGACTCTTTGTTGCATGTTGAGGGATTGTTATATGATCCAATTATTTTATTATTGTTGAGAGAACTTGCACTAGTGAAAGTATGAATGCTAGGCCTGGTTTCCTAGCATTGCAATACCATTTGCGCTCACTTTTACCACTTGCTACCTTGCTGTTTTTATATTTTCAGATTACAAAAACCTTTATCTACTATCCATATTGCACTTGTATCACCATCTCTTCGCCGAACTAGTGCACCTATACAATTTACCATTGTATTGGGTGTGTTGGGGCACAAGAGACTCTTTGTTATTTGGTTGCATGGTTGCTTGAGAGAGACCATCTTCATCCTATGCCTCCCATGGATTGATAAACCTTAGGTCATCCACTTGAGGGAAATTTTCTATTGTCCTACAAACCTCTGCACTTGGAGGCCCAACAACGTCTACAAGAAGAAGGTTGTGTTGTAGGCATCAAGCTCTTTTCTGGCGCCATTGCCGGGGAGGTTAGCGCTTGAAGGTATATCTTTATATCTTGCAATCGAATCTTTTTGTTTCTTATTTTATCACTAGTTTAGTTTATAAAAGAAAATTATAAAAAATGGAATTGAGGATACCTCATATGCTTCATCTTTTTAATATCTTTCATGAGAATAAGGATTCCGATAATTGTGCTCAAGTGCTAGAAGAAGAATGCATTAGAATGTTTGGCACTAAATATTTGAATGATGAACATGATTGCAATGTTGTTAGTATGAATTCTTTGAATATCCATGATGCTAATGATATGCAAAGCCACAAGCTTGGGGATGCTATGTTTGATGAAGATGATATTTTTTGTCCCCCAAGTTTTGATGAGAAAATTTATTTTGATGATAGCATGCCTCCTATTTATGATGATTATATTGATGAAAGTGGGTTTGGAAGAGTGTCAACTTTAGGAAGTAATGATCCCAATATTTTGGAGGGTGTTGAATCTTATTGTGATAATTATGTAAGTGGGTTTGGAGAGGTCATGACTTTAGTTAATGTTAATCCCACTATTTTGGAAGAGTGTCAACTTTGCATACTTGTAGATCATGAAAAGAATGCTTTATGTGATGGTTATATTGTTGATTTCATTCATGATGCTACTGAAAATTATTATGAGGGAGGAATATATGCTTGTAGGAGTTGCAATAATATCAAGTTTCCTCTCTATGTGTTGAAAATCTTGAAGTTATCCTTGTTTTACCTTCCTATGCAAGTTGATTCTTGTTCCCACAAGTTGTTTGCTCATAAAATCTGTAACACCCATGATGCGGCTATATCTCCCACGTGTCGGAGCACGACTTAGAGGCATAACCGCATTGTAGGCAATGTCGCAATAGGGGTAATCTTTACACATCCCATGTACTGAATAAGAAAAGAGGTACATAGTTGGCTTACAATCGCCACTTCACACAAGAGCATAAGTATATCATTACAATCATCCAGATACAATCAAGGTCCGACTACGGAACCAAAATAAAGACAACCCCAAATGCATAATGTCCCCGATCGTCCCAACTGGGCTCCACTACTGATCGTCTGGAAAGGAAACGTAGTATCGTCCTGAGTCCTCATCAAACTCCCACTTAAGCTTAGTCGAATCTCCTGGAATGGCATCATTGGTCCCTGCATCTAGTTTTGGAAGTAATCTGCGAGTCATGGGGACTCAGCAATCTCACACCCTCGCGATCAAGACTATTTAAGCTTATAGGTAGGTAAAAGGTATGAGGTGGAGCTGCAGCAAGCACTAGCATGTATGGTGGCTAACATACGCAAATGAGAGCGAGAATAGAAGGCAAAGGCACAATCGATAAACTATGATCAAGAAGTGATCCTAGAACAACCTACGTTCAAACATAACACGAGACCGTGTTCTCCTCTCGGACTCCGCCGAAAAGAGACCATCATGGCCACACACTCTGTTGATTCATTTTAATTAAGTTTAGTTTCAGGTTTTCTACAACCGGACATTAACAAATTCCCATCTGCCCATAACCGCGGGCACGGCTTTAGAAAGTTCAAAACCCTGCAGGGGAGTCCCAACTTAGCCCATCACAAGCTCTCATGGTCAACGAAGGATATTCCTTCTCCCAAGACAATCCGGTCAGACTCGGAATCCCGGTTACAAGACATCTCGACAATGGTAAAACTAAACCAGCAAAGCCGCCCGATGTGCTGACAAATCCCGATAGGAGTCGCACGTATCTCGTTCTCAGGGCACACCGGATAGGTCAAGCTATGAGTAAAACCAACCCTCGAGTTGCCCCGAGGTGGCCCCGCAGGCTGCCCATTTCGGACCAACACTCAGAGGAGCACTGGCCCGGGGGGGGGGGGTTTAAAATAAAGATGACCCTTGAGTCCGCAGAACCCAAGGGAAAAAGAGGCTAGGTGGCAAATGGTAAAACCAAGGTTGGGCCTTGCTGGAGGAGTTTTATTCAAGGCGAACTGTGAAGGGGTTCCCATTATAACCCAAACGTGTAAGGAACGCAAAATCAAGGAACATAACACCGGTATGACGGAAACTAGGGCGGCAAGAGTGGAACAAAACACCAGGCATAAGGTCGAGCCTTCCACCCTTTACCAAGTATATAGATGCATTAAAATAGACACGATATAATAGTGATGTCCCAACAATAAACATGTCCCAACAAGGAACAAACTCCAATCTTCACCTGCAACTAGCAACGCTATAAGAGGGGCTGAGCAAAGCGGTAACATAACCAAACAATAGTTTGCTAGGACAAGGTGGGTTAGAGGTTTGACATGGCAATATGGGAGGCATGGTAAAGCATGTGGTAGGTATCGTAGCATAGGCATAGCAAAAGAGCAAGCATCTAGCAAGCAAAGATAGAAGTGATTTCGAGGGTATGGTCATCTTGCCTGCAAAGTTCTCCGAGTTGACGTAAGCTTGATCCTCGTAAACGTTCTCAATGGGTTCCTCGATCACGTACTCGTCTCCCGGCTCTACCCAAAGCAAGAACACAAACAAAGGGAACCACAATCAACCTCGGTGCAATGCGCAAGAAACATGATGCAAAACATGACATGATGTGCGGGATGTGATATGCAATGCATATGCATGTTTCGGGAAGGAAAGATTGAACCTGGCCTCAACTTGGAAAACCAATAGTGCCGCTGGAAAGATGAGTTGATTTTGGTTGAAATCGATATAAAGATCACCGGAAACGGATGCACGGTTTGCAAATGGCAAGCGAAACAATAATGGCACAAAGCTGCGATTAACAACACGAGGCCATCTAAATGCATCAAGAACAACAAGCTACTGCACTCTAACATAACAACAAAGCACATGGTAGTGATCCACTCAAGATGCTTGACAAAAGATGAACACTGAGCTTCGCCTAATTCACTCAATAGCAGGTTCAAACAAGCATGGCAAAAGTGCAAAAGATAACAGGTTACAAACTTAGTGAAAATAACAACATGTCAGGAATTTAACATCAGGAAGCAATGTTTAGAGCAAGATATCACATGCTACAGGAATATATCATGGCAAAGCAAGGCATGGCATGAAACTACACAAATCATACAACAAAAGTCCCTTACTGACCATAAGCCAAAAGGGATCAGAAAATACAATGGCAACCATGTGAACATAGCGAGTTTCGTTAATAGATTCAGACTTAGCAGAAAACTGGAACATGGCAAAACAGATTCACGTAGGCATGTTTACGAGCTCGATGCACTCACCACAAGGCATTGCATGACAAACTAAGCATACACCCAACAAGTAGACATGACATAGAAGCTAAACATGGCAAGAACACTCTCATAGCATGCACGGATCAACTACAACAACCTCGGCAAAATTGCTTAACATGTAAACAATCTGCCAGGAACATTTTATAGCAAAAGTAGAGCACGATTGAGTCACCCTAGAGCACTCCATAAAGGCAAACAAAGACATGGATGGATAGAGCATAACAATATCTCCAAAACATCCTTACTGAACATGCTCAAAAGAGGCATGGATCGCTCTGTAGCAACAAGAATACATGGTATAAAAATATTAACAGGGCAAACACTTAGAAGATTTCTAAGTCCCTAAAATCAGCAACATTACAAGAGCTACTTTGCATGCTTGTGCTAGTCACCACAAAGATCACAAAAAATACATGGCATACACCCCTGTAACGATGGCATGGCATACTTCAAAACACATGAAGGGCTCAAGTTCATAGGAGGCACACATTAATCATGGCAAAAATGACAAATGTCCAAATTCTGATGAGAGTCTGAAACTAACATTGCATAGCACTCTTGCAACAACATTTAGGGCATCAATATGAACTCAAATGAACATGGCGCAATGAAATGAAATGAAGTACTCATTGAGACGAACAATTTGACGTGCTACACGCCCAAAACGGAGTCACGGATGCAAAATTATGGCATGATGAAATATGCTAAAATTATTAGGAACTAGGGCAAAAGTCAACCCTAATCTCATATCCAGATCGGGCATGCGGATCGAGGTCCACCGAGACCTCGCCGGAATCCGTGGCTGCGGCGGCCGGAGCTCGACGAAGCTCGCCGGAGTTGCGGAGGTCGGTGGCCGGAGTTGCGGAGGTCGCCGGAAGCGGCTGGGAATGGGGTCGGCGAGGAGAGGCGCCGGGCGCCGGCGGGGAGGAGGCCGCGGCGGTGTAGCGGGCTCCGGCAGGGGTGGTCGCTGGCGATGGCCGCGGAGGCGGCCCGTGGCGGAGGCGCGGCGGGGCGAGGGAAGCGGCGGTGGCGGGGGCGGTGACCGGCGCAGAGGAGCGGTTGGGCCTCGGGGGTCTGCCCCGGGCCTCGAAAGCCAAGTCATGATGCTTGCTATCATAGTAACTCTTCTGGCGCGATTGCATGGCTTTGAGATTTTCACGAATGACTTTGCACATTTCTTCAGCCTCTGTGATCAAATCATTTCCAAGAGTTGGTGTTAACCAGTCTCTGGCCAGTTTAGCGGAGTACTGCACTTCCTGTCATAGAGAATCTCGAATGGGGCCTTGCCCGAACTCGCTTGGAAGCTGTTGTTGTAGGAGAACTCGGCATATGGAAGACAATCTTCCCACTTCATACCGAAAGAAATGACACATGCCCTGAGCATATCTTCAAGAATTTGATTGACCCTCTCGACTTGGCCACTGGTTTGAGGATGAAAAGCTGTGCTGAAGCGAATGTTGGTGCCCATGGCCTTCTGAAAGGAATCCCAGAACTTAGAGGTAAAGATGCTCCCACGATCTAAAGATATCAACTGCGGAATGCCATGCAGAGAGACAATCCTGGAGGTATATAGCTCTGCCAACTGAGCTGCTATGATAGATTCTTTGATAGGAAGAAAATGAGCCACTTTAGTGAGCTTGTCTATGACAACAAAGATAGCATCATTGCCACGCTTGGACTTGGGAAATCCAGTCACGAAGTCCATCTCAATATGGTCAAACTTCCATTCTGGAATGGCAAGAGGTTGGAGGAGACCAGCTGGTCATTGGTGTTCTGCTTTCACTCTTCTGCAGACATCACATTCATTCACGAATTGAGCAATCTCACGCTTCATTCGAGTCCACCAATACGACTGCTTGAGGTCATGGTACATCTTTGTACTTCCAGGGTGAATAGAGAGAAGTGAATTGTGAGCCTCGTTCGTAATGACTTTACGAAGGTCACCCTTAGGAACAACAATGCGATCCTCGAAGAATAGAGTATCCTTGTCATCAAGATGATAGCACTTGTACTTGGGTTGACTCTTGGCAATCCCAATCTTCACCTTCTTCACCATAACATCGAGAAGCTGAGCCTCAGAATCTGATCTTCCAAAGTAGGAGAGACTTGGAGGTTGGCAAGGAATCCTTGAGGAACAACTTGGAGATTAAGTTTGCGGAAAGCTTCACAAAGCTCTGGTTGGTAGGGCTTGAGAATCATACTGTTGCAGTATGCCTTCCTGCTCAATGCGTCAGCAATTACATTGGCCTTGCCTGGAGTATCTTCGATACTCGGATTATACTCTTGAATCATTTCGACCCAACGAGTGTGCCTGAGGTTGAGGTTAGGCTGAGTGAAGATATACTCGAGACTCTTATGATCAGTGAAGATGTCCACTTTTCTTCCCAATAAGAGATGTCTCCAAGTTAAAAGAGCATGGACAACTGCCGCCAACTCGAGGTCATGAGTGGGGTAGTTCTTTTTGTTGGGCTTCAACTGGCGAGAGGTATAGGCCACAACTTTCTTCTCTTGCATCAACACTACACCGAGACCTTGAAGGGAAGCATCACAAAAGACCTTGAACGGTTTGGATTCATCAGGAGGAGTCAGAACTGGAGCAGTGACTAACTTCTCTTTGAGGGCGTTGCAAGCGATGTCACATTCAGGCGACCAAACATACTTCACATGCTTTTGGAGAAGGTTGGAAAGAGGCTTCGCGATCTTAGAGAAGTTCTCAACAAACCTTCGACAATAGCTTGCGAGCCCAAGGAAGCTACGGAGTTGCTTCACATTCTGAGGCGGTTCCCAATTCACAATTGCAGACACCTTCTCAGGATTAACCGCTATGCCCTTGGCAGAGATGATATGCCCAAGGTAGAGAACCTCATCGAGCCAAAACTCGCACTTTGAAAACTTCGCATAGAACTAACGTTCTCTGAGTTTATCCAGCACCAATCTCAAGTGCTTGGCATGATCCTCCTTGTTCTTGGAAAAGACCAAAATGTCATCAAGATAGACCAAGACGAAGTCATTTGTGTAGGCGTTGAAGATGAAGTTCATCATGCGGGAGAAAGTTGGCGGAGCGTTGACGAGGCCGAAAGACATGACAGTGTATTCATATGAACCATAGCTTGTTCTGAATGCTGTCTTGGGGATATCTTCTTCACGAATGCGAATTTGATGATAGCCCATACGAAGATCTAGCTTGGAGAATACTTGAGCACCTTTGAGTTGTTCGAAACGCTCATTGATGTTGGGAAGTGGGTACTTGTTCTTTATGGTCCTCTTGTTCAATGGACGGTAGTCGACACAAAGTCGGTCCGTTCCATCCTTCTTCTTGACAAAAATAACACCACAACCCCATGGAGAAGAACTTGGTCGGATGAGACCCATATGCTCTTGAATATCGAGTTGTTTCTTCAGCTCCTTCAACTCTTCAGGTCCAAGTTTGTAAGGATGTTTGCAAACAGGTTCCGTGTCAGGCTCAAGATCGATGACGAATTCAACTGGCCAGTGAGGAGGCATTCCTGGAAGCTCTTCTGGAAATACGTATTGATATTCACAAATGACTGGAATCTGAGAGATGGCATCCAACTCGCCCTTCTCATTGAGAGAAAATAGTCAAATGGTATCATCACGAGCGGCAAAGATGATTACATCCTCAGACGAATGTGTCAATTGAATCTGCCTGGTAGCACAATCAAGCTGAGCCTTGTGCTTAGAAAGCCAGTCCATTCTGAGAATAAGATCAATATCCGAGTTACCAAGGACCATTGGAGAAGACAGAAACTTATAGTTGCCCAACGTGATAGAAACATCTGGAACCACCAAACTGGCACTCAACCGTTTACCTGGAGAAACGATATCTGTTGATTTGCCCAAATGAGAAGAATAGAATTCATTCTTGGCAAAAAAATGGTTTTGACATGAAACAATGCGATGCACCAGTATCAAAAAAGACTTTTGCAGAAATATCGTTAACAGGAAGGTTACCCATGATCACATCTGACGAGTCCTCTGCCTGAGCTGTGTTCAACAAGTTGACCTTGGCATGCTTGGGATTATGCTTGACCACTGCAGTACTGGCAGATCTCACAGGAGGAGGAGGAAGACGCCTCTGATTGAAGCATTTGTTTGCATAGTGACCCTTCTGCTGACACTTGTTGCACGTGACCTCTGAAAGCGAACGGTGATACGGAGCACTTGATCTTGGAGCTTGAGATGAAGTCTTGTTCTGAAAGCCTGGGTTGGGTGGGTGGGAAGATCCATTTCCACCTTTGCTCTTCTGCTGATAAGGCTGACGGAACAGAGGAGGAGGCAACCAATACTTTTGCTGCTTAGTTGCCACTTGAGTTGAGGAAGAAGGAGTTGCATCCTTGACTTGTTTCTTGGAAGCATCGCACTTGAGCTGAGCCATCTCTTGTTTTAGTGCCATGTTGTAAAACTCATCATACTTCTTCGGCTCAAGAAGCACAAGAGCTAGTTGGAGATCTTCTCTAAGGCCACCTCTGAACTGATAAATCATGCTCTTATCGTCAGGGACGTCTTGCTTAGCGAAACGAGCGAGCTTCTCGAACATGATGTTATACTGGTAAACAGACAAGCTGCCTTGCTTCAAATTGCGGAACTCCTCACGCTTGCTCTCAACAACACTCTGAGGAATGTGGTGAGCTTTGAAGTCTTGACGGAATTCATCCCAGGTAATCACACGACCTCCTCTGGAATCTTTGTATTGCTGATACCATTCAACAGCTTGGTCTTTGAGTTGGAACGAGGCAAACTTGACAAAGTCCTCAGGTCTGACGTTGCTGCACTCGAAATGCTTGCAAATATCCACGAGCCAATCATCAGCGTCTGTTGCCTCGACATAGTTACTGAAGGTCTTTGGCTGGTTTGCGATGAACTGGCTGAGTGTAGCAAACTGATTCTAATTGTTGCCATGGCCTTGATTTCCTTGGTTGCACTCTTGCAAGAGTTGCATAAGCATCCGCGTGTTGGTATTGGTAGCGGCCATCACAGCTTGCCATGCCTCCGGAGGTGGAGGTGGTGGCGGCGGTTCAGGATTCTGATGCGTCGGAGGAGCCATCCTGAAGAGGGTGACATCCGTTAGCATCTTGAAAGACATATATTCAAGCTGAATCAAATGGATCAAAATTGCAACTTATAGTCTTAACATCCGAACAAGAATGAACGAATGCATTCCAAATTAAATGGTCACACTTCCATAAATTGAGAAGCCACTTAGATAGAGGTAGAAGAATAAAACAACAAGGTACGGATATGAACAAATACTTGGTAAGGATTACCCAATCACAAACCAAATATTCGCGGAAGAAATACTAGAGCTACATGAATTCCCACCTATGAAACTCCCGAAATTTTCCCGGTTATGCAATCAGGTGTTGGGGATATAGGGGAAGCATAATATCTCACCCAAAGCTAACAAATCCTACATCCAGCTGTATCCATCCTTCAACACATAACCAAGAAATATTCGGAAATCATTTACCTCAACCTTCGAAAAACATCCGTTATACGAGTTATGGCAATACTCCCGAACTCCCGCCCTAGTATTGGGTGGCGTCGAGGTTATCTCACCAACAACTGCATAAAAGAGATTTTCGATGTCGGCGAAACTCAGGTATTCCAGAATTACAATGATAAAATTGTGACGACAACACCTCGGAGCTCAACTCCCCGGGACACTGCCACAACCCCTAAATGTCAGGAGGCACCAAGAACAATGTTCTCGTCACAAAACCATCGGAACAATTCCAAGATACCCGCTGTCGGTGTCAAAACCGGCGGATCTCGGGCAGGGGGTCCCGAACTGTGCGTCTAAGGCGGATGGTAATAGGAGGCAGGGGACACGATGTTTTACCCAGGTTCAGGCCCTCTTTATGGAGGTAAAACCCTACGTCCTGCTTGATTAATATTGATGATATGGGTAGTACAAGAGTAGATCTACCATGAGATCAGAGAGGCTAAACCCTAGAAGCTAGCCTATGGTATGATTGTATGTTGTCCTATGGACTAAAACCCTCCGGTTTATATAGACACCGGAGGGGGCTAGGGTTACACAAGGTCGGTTACAAAGGAGGATATATACATATCCGTATTGCCTAGCTTGCCTTCCACGCCAAGTAGAGTCCCATCCGGACACGGGACGAAGTCTTCAATCTTGTGTCTTCATAGTCCAACAATCCGGCCAAAGGATATAGTCTGGCTGTCCGGAGACCCCCTAATCCAGGACTCCCTCAGTAGCCCCTGAACCAGGCTTTCAATGACGATGAGTCCGGCACGCAGTATTGTCTTTGGCATTGCAAGGCGGGTTCCTCCTCCGAACACATCACAGAAGAATTTGAATACAAGGATAGTGTCCGACCCTGCAAAATAAGTTCCACATACCACCATAGAGAGAATAATATTTCCACAAATCTTAATCTGCTGACACATTTTGGCAACATGACATCATGCCATGGCTCGGTGATTATTCGAACCGTTTTTCTTCAACTAGCTCCACACATAACGCGAGGCGGTTTCTTGAGACGTCTTGTCAAAGCAGAGATCGTGTTCCCCTAATTACGGGATTCTTATCAATACGGTCGTGGGTAACCCAACCGTGTCTAGGACTCCTAGATTATAGGCAAGTCCCAAACGGCTACGGAGAGGACGCTTGATATTCACCCTCTTTATAAAGGGATAAGGCTTTTACTTTTTCCCCTCCCGTGCTCAATCGAATCCTTCCCCCTCCTCGAGTTCTAACACCCAAAGCCCAGGTCAGGTGCTTCGGACCTTCAATCATGTCCGGATCTAGCCTTCAAGGCTGGTGGATGCCCTCCTCCATTACAGAAGAGGATATTAAGAAGTTGAGGGAGGCCAGATACATGACCGCCGAAATTTCGCATAGGCTGCCCACCCGAGGGTAGGTCATCCCTACTCCCGAACCCGACGAGAGTGTCGTGTTCGTCTCCCACTTCCTCCGAGGTCTAGGCCTCACTCTGGATCCCTTCGTTAGGGGTTTGATGTTCTATTACAGGCTAGATTTCCACGATCTAGCCCCGGACTCCTTTCTCCACATCTCGGCATTTATTGTCGTATGTGAGGCCTTCCTCCGCATTACCCCTCACTTCGGCCTGTGGCTCAAGACCTTTGACGTGAAGCCGAAGATGGTCGAGGGGAAGCATGTAGCATGCGGAGGCGCATTAATAAGCAAGATCGCTGGAGCTTCATGGCCAAAGGGTTCCCTTCCAGAGGTGTCTGGATTATGGCAACGGGAGTGGTTTTACATCACAACCCCCAGAAGTGCCAAGTGGGCGGCCGCCCCTGCTTTCCGCTCGGGCCCTCCACCACAACTGATGTCATGGATTAGCAGAGGGCTGAGCTGGGGTCCAGCCAAGGACGTGCCTGTACTGCAGAGCTGCATTCAAGATCTCTTCGAAGGAGATTTCAGTCTGGTTATGGTGGTGCAAGTCATGCTGGTTCGACGAATCCAGCCATGCAAACGCCGACCCCTCCGCATGTGGGAGTTCAACCCAGAAAGGCGGCGCACCATTCAGAATTTCCTCGGCCTGACGCACGAGGAGATGTACAAATCATTCTTTGGACCCCAAATAGAGTGTCCGGATACTACCGAGGACGTGGGCCTGAGCAGCAACCGTACCGCCGACCAAGTAAGTAATCCTCTAGCCGAACACACCGTCTTTTATTTACCATGACGTCATTCTGAGAAATCGCTTTTTGACCAGGACTGGCTAACAAAGGCGAAGATGATTCGGTGTTCGGCCCCCCTTCCTGAGGGTTTGGAGAATCCGGTGCTGGAAAAGATGCTCGAGCTAGCACCTTGCCCGGAGCCCTCAAAGGAAGATAAAGGGGGGAATAATGAGGTCGAAAGCGGGCCCCCATCGCTACCAATTCCAACCGAGGGAATGAGCGCCTCCTTGAAGGAGGATAACCAAGGGGAAGAATCTGACCTTCTCTCGCTTCGGGGAAGGAAGAGGACTGCCTCTGAAGATCCGGAAACCAAGGCTTCCAAACGGGAGAAGAAGTCTCCACCAGAGGGTCCTGCCTCGGAGGGTGCTTTTGCCGCACAAAGTCCGCGCGGGGATCAGCCCTCTAACGAGCCGTAAGTGATCAAAAAGTACTTTAATAGTGAAGATATACTACCTTACCTCTGAGGAAAATAACCGAAGCATTTATCTTGCAGCTCGGATCTTAGCCCTTCCCAGTAGAGCTCGTCTTCGGGGGATCTTCTTCCGGAGATGATGGAGAGCGAAACGCCTCCCCCGGACTCCCCCGCTCAAGAAGCGGGCGACCTTGAAGTGTCGTCACGGAGGGCCTCTCCGGATCCGGTGAGGCCAGAAGATAATCCTATAGTCACCCGAAGTCCCCAGCGTCCGGCTCTTGAAGAGAGCAAACAAAAGAGTCCGGCACCATCTGGTATGCGGTCGGACGTACTGAGGGAGCTGTTGGAGCGGGTGGCCATCTCAGAAGAACACCGTACGTTGATGGGTACGGTGATGGAAAGAATTTTGTCCACCGAAAGCGGATTGCTTGAAGCTTTTATGAGTCTTCTGACGGGCTTTGAGGTACGTGAAATGATATACTTTTTGATAGTACCGCACATTTTTAGGTGTGCCCTGTGTAGATAGTAGCCCCTGAGACTCTGGTTGTCGTCGAGAACGGCGGCGAACAGAGGATCGTAGTCCCAGGTAATAACCAAACCGCCTTTATGTGCAGGTGGTGGAAGCTCCGATGGCTAACCGGACTAATGAGTTTGCCGAACTAAAGCGGCAACTGGATGCGGCAGATGCCGACATCGAGCTTGTTAACAAGCAGCTTGACAAGGCACAGGGTAAGTAATGTTTTCTGGTGAATGTCACATAGTAAGAGCAGCATGATGCCAGTATCTTTAATATGTTGTGGCTGTAGATGGAGCTGCCACCGTGGAGACCCTTCGTGTGGAACTTGCCCGAGCCAAAGAGCAAGCAAGGAGTAGTAATGCGGCTGCTTTGAAGGCGGCTGAAGAGTTGACAGCCGAGAAGGCCGCGCATTGTGAGAGCAAAGAGAAAATGGCCAAGATGGTTGTAAAGTTAAAAGACACTGCCGACCGTTTCCAGTTCCTTGAAGAAGAAAACCGAGCGAAGGCGACGGACCTTGATAAGGCCACGATGGCGACCAAAGACACCCGCTCTGCTATGAGAGCGAAGAAGGAGGAACTGCGTGAAGCCAGGGATATTGCGGCTGGGAAGCCCTTTATGCTGTGGAGGAAGTTCAGAGATCCACGGTATGTCCCTCTGGATCGGCTGTGGAGTTCGGCAGACGCATATATGGACTTGGCGGCGAGCGCTGTCAATGCGGCCGAATACTTTCAAGGTCAAACGGATCATGAAGTGGACAAGCTGTTCTGGTCGCAGTTTAACGTTCCAGAGCGTCCGCTTCCATTGACTGATCAGCTAGCCGAATGGGCCGAACTCAATAGGTTGTCCGTACTCGCCATGACGTCCGTCGTAGATCATCTGTGGCCGGAAAAACCGAAGCCAAACAGCTATTTCAGCTTAGTGCAGCATTTCCTTGGAGCGGTGCCGCGCATCAATGCGATGAAGAGGTCGGTGTATAGAGGGCTTGTGGATGGCCCTTTCCTGTGTCAAAGCATACTGGGCGGAGATGGATGCTACCACTGTTGCGGCGCAGGGTTCGGCCATAGGCCGAGTGGCTGCCGAGCACTATTTCGAAGAAGTTCTCGAGGGTGCTCGTTTGATAGAGGCCCAGTGCTCGAAGAATATTATGTTTGAGTGACATGTATTCCCATTGTAAACACAATGTTTTTATGAAATTTATTAAGGCTGTATTTATACTTTTGCCTGGAAGTAATATGATGCCTCATGTGCAGCCGTTTATGTATATATGTACGTAACCTGAAAGATTGCAGTCATCGGCTTCAACCCCCACGCATATAATGCGGAGGTGCTCGCAGAAGACGCGTGTTCACACTTAATCCAACGTCTTGGTCCTATTAAGGAGGTGATAGCGCAGCGAACGAGGCAACCGGACTATAATGCTTTAACACTTTCACTTAGCCATAGGAGTTTGACGGTGGGGCTACTATATAGCCCCTGGTGGCTCCGCACTCTCCCGAATTCGGGGTGCGTACATGCCTGGCCGGGAAACGGCCCTTCGTTAAGGCGGAGGAATTCTAACATTCCGATAGGTCATCGACTGGTTGACCAGTCTCACGCTATATCATGACAGTCAGTTTTCGGCTTTCTCTACTGAGGTGCTCATCCGGATGAACCGGGCACAATCGCAGTAGTTCTCCTGGTGCCGCCTTAGCCGATAGAGCGGAACATAAGGCAGCAAAACACAGGAGCCGGGCAAACCCAACATTTGACCAAAGACATGATTCGGAGCTGATGCATATAAGGCCAAACTCGCGACGCCGAACACTCCCTAAGGTATTCGGTCTTTATGGTATAAACCGGGCCTAAACAGTGCCCTTTGTAAGAAGCCCCTGGTGTCCAGGTACGTGCATTATTCTGACGTGGCCACATGCCAAGACGTCAGCATCCTTCTCAATTGTACTGAGAATCCGAGGGATGTGTATCAACAAGAGACAGTAAGAAAGGTTTACGCAGGGTCTTAATCTAAAAAGAATCCTTGGAACGGGTCCCTGCTGCACGTCTGCGCCTGTGTCTCCGTTGTGCCGTATCCTGGACGGGTGTAGCACGATGGTCATCTGTAAAAGAGAGGAACTTAGGTGAAAAGTTGTCGTGCAAAAAGGTAGGTTTAAAGAAACCATGTATAATTCAAGATGAGTAAAAATTGCCACTTGTATTTGTAATAGGGGTGTGGCCATCAAACCTGTATGAATTACATATAGCTGCGTCGGACTCGTCTAACCGTGTCCGTAGTCTTGACGACCTATCGAATGCTTTAGTTGGTGAGGCCGTTTTAGTGTGCGGCTGCCAAGGCAGCCGCACTCTCTTCGGCGCGCAGGGATCGCTCCATATTTCCATTTGCTGTAATGATGCCACGTGGACTGGGCATCTTAAGCGTGAGGGAAGCGTAATGAGGTATTGCATTAAAGCGAGCGAAAGCTTCGCGTCCAAGTAGTGCTTGATAGCCACTTTGGAACAGAGCAATGTGGAAGGTTAAATTTTCACTACGGAAGTTATCGGGGAAGCCGAATATAACCTCTAGTAGCAGGGAGCCCGTGCAATGAGCCCCTGGGCCTGGCGTTACTCCTTTAAAGGTAGTATTGCTGTGGCAAATTTTCGTCGGGTCTATCCCCATTTTGCGGATTGTGTCCTGATATATCAGGTTTAGACTGCTGCCACTGTCCATCGGGACTCGTGTGAAATGGTATCCGTCAATTATTGGGTCTAATACCAAGGCAGCCCATCCTGCACGCCGGATACTTGCTGAGTAATCCCGATGGTCGAAAGTGATCAGTTGAGATGACCAGTGGCAGGACTCCGCGGTGATAGGCCCTTGGGCATATTTCTCTGGGAGTGCCGCTTTGTTTCTCCCCTTGATCACGTGTAACACATTCACTGTTTTGACTTCTGATGGAAATTTCTTTTGTTCCGCAGTGTCTTGCTTGAGTGGCTCATCCTCGTCTTCTCTTGGTGTATCCTCCCCCTTGTGTACGGCGTTGAGCTTGTCGGACTACTTGAAGACCCAACATTCTCTGTGGGTATGATTTGCAGGTTTATCGGGGGTGCTATGGATCTGACATATTTGGTCCAGAATTTTGTTTAGGCTGGACAGTCCATCTCTGGCGCCTTTAGAGGGCGGCTTTTGCTGACCTGGTCGAGAACTTCTGAATCCGGCGTTTACCGCCGTGCTCTTCGGGTTGTCTTCTTTATTCCGGCGCTTATTATTTTTGCTGCATCGTGATTTCCCATTTCCATCTCTAACTTCGGATGTACTGGGGTCGCTAGTGCTGCATCTGGCTAGCCAGCTATCCTCACCCGCGCAAAAGCAGGTCATGAGGCTTGTTAATGCTGCCATGGTTCTCGGCTTTTCTTGGCCGAGGTGTCTGGCAAGCCATTCGCCGCGGATGCTATGCTTAAAAGCTGCCAAGGCTTCGGCGTCCGGACAGTCGACTATTTGGTTCTTTTTAGTAAGAAACCTGTTCCAAAGCTTTCGGGCTGACTCTCCGGGCTGTTGAGTTATATGACTCAAATCATCCGCGTCTGAAGGTCGGACATAAGTCCCTTGAAAATTTGCCCGAAAAGCGTCTTCGAGCTCTTCCCAGCTTCCAATGGAGCTTTCGGGGAGGCTTTTAAGCCAGTGCCGAGCTGGCCCTTTGAGTTTGAGGGGTAAATACTTGATGGCGTGGAGATCATCTCCTCGAGCCATATGGATATGGAGGATATAGTCCTCAATCCAGACCCCAGGGTCTGTTGTTCCGTCGTATGCCTCTATGTTTACGGGTTTGAATCCCTCTGGAAATTCATGGTCCAGCACCTCATCGGTGAAACATAGGGGGTGTGCGGCACCCCTGTATCTGGGTGTACCGCATTGTTCGGATGTTTGTTGTGTTGCATCGTATGCTGGAGCGCGCTTGCGTGGTCCATAGATGGATCTAGTTGCGCCGTCCTTTTGATGCGATCCCTCGCGTGGATCGCATATTGGCTTATGTGCGGCGTTGTTTGCCGCTCTATGTTGGTCGTGAGGTCATCTATCCGGCTAGATGGCCATTTTAATTTTTGGTTGCGGGGGATCTAAGGCCTCCTCATCGAATTCAGGTAGCAACTTCCACTTTGGGTAGCTCTTGGTGTGGCGATTACCGCCGTACTTCGCTACTGAGTTGAGTACTTTACTCCATCTGATTCGGAGTGTGTCTTGCGCAGCTTTGAGCCTTTGCTTCTGCTTTTTTAGACTCCTCGCGGTGGCAACAAGCCTTTGACGGGCATTATGTTGCTCCGGGTGTCTGTCTGGTGTGATCGTCCGGACTATTATCTTTGACAGAGTCGGGTTGTTCGGTTTGATTCTCCGTATTGCCGTGGTCCGGCGATGGTTCACCCTGCTCTAACGCTGGGTCTATATGATCGTTGTTTCTGCCGAGGCGTGATTTGGAGCGGTGCTTACACCGCCGCTTTGACTGCTTCTCGAGGGGACAACCCTTCATTGCGTCCTTCCGTTCCTCGTCGTTGTCGTCTTTTGGTGTGTCCACCATGTATACGTCATGTGATGAAGTGGGCGTCTAGTGCCCTGTGGGCAATGGTTCCTGTTCGTCTCCTGCATCATCGTCCATACCGTCGATGTCTTTGAAGTCGGAGTCGAGCATGTCGGTTAAGTCATCGACAGTGCCTACTAAGTGGGTGGTGGGTGGGCGGTGAATTTCTTCGTCATCCGCATCCCAATCTGTTCGGCCAGGATTCTCCTGACAAGGAGAGAGACCTTAATGAGTTCAATATGTCGCCAAGGGGCGAGTGCTGAAAAATATCCACAGAGGTAAACTCCATGATCGGCGCCCAATCAGATTCGCTAGGAACGGGCGCAGGCGGTTCGGAGTCCGTGGCCGGAGAAGGATCCGGCAGTTTGACAACACGACTCTTGTGCAGGGTAAGGTCGATGTTCGGCTCGATCGCCGCTGAGGGTAAGGCCTCCGTGGCGGGGTCCATCCACCCGTCCATGGACGGTGCAACTGGCGAATTGAGGGTCGGAGCGGCTGCCGGTGCGATCTCCTGAACACTGTCTGATGGTAGAGCCAAATCGTACTCATCGTGACCGCGTGACGCACAAGGCAGAGGCTCGAATCCATCGAAGATCTAGTCTCCGCGGATATCGGCCGTGTAGTTTAAGCTTCCAAACCTGACCTGGTGGCCAGGGGCGTAACTTTCGATTTGCTCCGGATGTCCAAGCGAGTTGGCCCGCAGTGCGAAGCCGCCGAACACAAAGATCTGTCCGGGGAGAAAAGTCTCACCCTGGACTGCATCGCTATCGATGATAGAAGGAGCCATCAAGCCTAACGGCGACGACACAGAGGAACTCTCAATGAAAGCACCAATGTCGGTGTCAAAACCGGCGGATCTCGGGTAGGGGGTCCCGAACTGTGCGTCTAAGGCGAATGGTAACAAGGAGGCAGGGGACACGATGTTTTACCCAGGTTCGGGCCCTCTTGATGGAGGTAAAACCCTACGTCCTGCTTGATTAATATTGATGATATGGGTAGTACAAGAGTAGATCTACCACGAGATCAGAGAGGCTAAACCCAAGAAGCTAGCCTATGGTATGATTGTATGTTGTCCTATGGACTAAAACCCTCTGGTTTATATAGACACCGGAGGGGGCTAGGGTTACACAAGGTCGGTTACAAAGGAGGATATATACATATCCGTATTGCCTAGCTTGCCTTCCAGGCCAAGTAGAGTCCCATCCGGACATGGGACGAAGTCTTCAATCTTGTGTCTTCATAGTCCAACAATCCGGCCAAAGGATATAGTCCGGCTGTCCGGAGACCCCCTAATCCAAGACTCCATTACCCGCGTGATCCTAATTTTTTTAGTGAAATTTGAGAAGAGAAGAGTCAAAACTCTACATCAGGATGCCTCACCAAAGCGACGAAGGGACTCAGGAGTAAAAAGAATCCTACTCTCCGATATATATAATCCTAAATGACTCAAAACATTTTTCTATACTCAACAACACCAACGATTCGATCAGGCAGGGGGTCCTAAGTCGGGGAAGGCTCCGATTACCAACTTGTAACACCCATGATGCGGCTATATCTCCCACGTGTCGGAGCATGACTTAGAGGCATAACCGCATTGTAGGCAATGTCGCAAGAGGGGTAATCTTTACACATCCCATGTACTGAATAAGAAAAGAGGTACATAGTTGTCTTACAATCGCCACTTCACACAATAGCATAAGTATATCATTACAATCATCCAGATACAATCAAGGTCCGACTACGGAACCAAAATAAAGACAACCCCAAATGCATAATGTCCCCGATCATCCCAACTGGGCTCCACTACTGATCGTCTGGAAAGGAAACGTAGTATCGTCCCGAGTCCTCATCGAACTCCCACTTGAGCTCAGTCGAATCTCCTGGAATGGCATCATCGGTCCCTGCATCTGGTTTTGGAAGTAATCTGTGAGTCATGGGGACTCAACAATCTCACACCCTCGCGATCAAGACTATTTAAGCTTATAGGTAGGTAAAAGGTATGAGGTGGAGCTGCAGCAAGCACTAGCATGTATGGTGGCTAACATACGCAAATGAGAGCGAGAAGAGAAGGCAAAGGCACGATCGATAAACTATGATCAAGAAGTGATCCTAGAACAACCTACATTCAAACATAACACGAGACCGTGTTCTCCTCCCGGACTCCACCGAAAAGACACCATCACGGCCACACACTCTGTTGATTCATTTTAATTAAGTTTAGTTTTAGGTTTTCTACAACTGAACATTAACAAATTCCCATCTGCCCATAACCGCGGGCACGGCTTTCAAAAGTTCAAAACCCTGCAGGGGTGTCCCAACTTAGCCCATCACAAGCTCTCACAGTCAACGAAGGATATTCCTTCTCCCAAGACAATCCGATCAGACTTGGAATCTCGGTTACAAGACATCTCGACAATGGTAAAACTAAACCAGCAAAGCCGCCCGATGTGCCGACAAATCCTGATAGGAGTCGCACGTATCTCGTTCTCAGGGCACACCGAATAGGTCAAGCTACGAGTAAAACCAACCCTCGAGTTGCCCCGAGGTGGCCCCGCAGGCTACCCATTTCGGACCAACACTCAGAGGAGCACTACCCCCCCCGGGGGGGGTTTAAAATAAAGATGACCCTTGTGTCCGCGGAACCAAAGGGAAAAAGAGACTAGGTGGTGAATGGTAAAACCAAGGTTGGGCCTTGCTGGAAGAGTTTTATTCAAGGCGAACTGTCAAGGGGTTCCCATTATAACCCAACCGTGTAAGGAACGCAAAATCAAGGAACATAACACCGGTATGACGGAAACTAGGGCGGCAAGAGTGGAACAAAACACCAGGCATAAGGCCGAGCCTTCCACCCTTTACCAAGTATAGATGCATTAAAATAGACACGATATAATAGTGATATCCCAACAATAAACATGTCCCAACAAGGAACAAACTCCAATCTTCACCTGCAACTAGCAACGCTATAGAGGGGCTGAGCAAAGCGGTAACATAGCCAAACAACGGTTTGCTAGGACAAGGTGGGTTAGAGGTTTGACATGGCAATATGGGAGGCATGGCAAAGCATGTGGTAGGTATCGTAGCATAGGCATAGCAAAAGAGCGAGCATCTAGCAAGCAAAGATAGAAGTGATTTCGAGGGTATGGTCATCTTGCCTGCAAAGTTCTCTGAGTTGACGTAAGCTTGATCCTCGTAAACGTTCTCAACGGGTTCCTCGATCACGTACTTGTCTCCCGGCTCTACCCAATGCAAGAACACAAACAAAGGGAGCCACAATCAACCTCGGTGCAATGTGCAAGCAACATGATGCAAAACATGACATGATGTGTGAGATGTGATATGTAATGCATATGCATGTTTCGGGAAGGAAAGATTGAACCTGGACTCAACTAGGAAAACCAAGAGTGCCACTGGAAAGATGAGTTGGTTTCGGTCGAAATCGATATAAAGATCACCGGAAACGGATGCACGGTTTGCAAATGGCAAGCGAAACAATAATGGCACAAAGCTGCGATTAATAGCACGAGGCCATCTAAATGCATCAAGAACAACAAGCTACTGCACTCTAACATAACAACAAAGCACATGGCAGTGATCCACTCAAGATTCTTGACAAAAGATGAACACTGAGCTACGCCTAATTCACTCAATAGCAGGTTCAGACAAGCATGGCAAAAGTGCAAAAGATAACTGGTTACAGACTTAGTGAAAATAACATGTCAGGAATTTAACATCAGGAAGCAATGTTTAGAGCAAGATATCAACATGCTACAGGAACATATCATGGCAAATCAAGGCATGGCATGAAACCACACAAAGCATACAACAAAAGTCCCTTACTGACCATAAGCCAAAAGGGATCAGAAAATACAATAGCAACCATGTGAACATAGCAAGTTTCGTTAAGAGATTCAGACTTAGCAGAAAACTGGAACATGGCAAAACAGATTCACATAGGCATGTTTACGAGCTCAATGCACTCACCACAACGCATTACATGACAAACTAAGCATACACCCAGCAAGTCGACATGACATAGAAGCTAAACATGGCAAGAACACTCTCATAGCATGCACGGATCAACTACAACAACCTCGGCAAAATTGCTTAACATGTAAACAATCTGCCAGGAACATTTTATAGCAAAAGTAGAGCATGATTGAGTCACCCTAGAGCACTCCATAATTGCAAACAAATACATGGATGGATAGAGCATAACAATATCTCCAAAACATCCTTACTGAACATGCTCAAAAGAGGCATGGATCGCTCTGTAGCAACAAGAATACATGGTATAAAAATATTAATAGGGCAAAGACTTAGAAGATTTCTAAGTCCCTGAAATCAGCAACATTACGAGAGCTACTTTGCATGCTTGTGCTAGTCACCACAAAGATCACAAAAAATACATGGCATACACCCCTGTAACGATGGCATGGCATACTTCAAAACACCTGAAGGGCTCAAGTTCATAGGAGGCACACATTAATCATGGCAAAAATGACAAATGTCCAAATTCTAATAAGAATCTGAAACTAACATTGCATACCACTCTTGCAACAGCATTTAGGGAATCAAGATGAACTCAAATGAACATGGTGCAATGGAATGAAATGAAGTACTCATCGAGATGAACAATTTGACATGCTACACGCCCAAAACGGAGCCACAGATGCAAAGTTATGGCATGATGAAATATGCTAAAATTATTAGGAACTAGGGCAAAAGTCAACCCTAATCTCAGATCCAGATCGGGCACGCGGATCGAGGTCCACCGAGATCTCGCCAGAATCCGTGGCTGCGGCGACCGGAGCTCGACGAAGCTCGCCGGAGTTGCGGAGGTCGGCAACCGGAGTTGCGGAGGTCGCCAGAAGCGGCCGGAACGGGGTAGGCGAGGAGAGGCGCCGGGCGCCGGCAGGGAGGAGGCCGCGGCGGTGTAGAGGGCTCCGGCAGGGGCGGTCGCCGGTGATGTCCGCGGAGGCGGCCCGTGGCGGAGGCGTGGCGGGGCGAGGGAAGCGGCGGCGGCGGGGGCGGTGACCGGCGCAGAGGAGCAGCTGGGCCTTGGGGGCCTGCCCCGGGCCTCGGCAGGACGGCGACGGAGGGAGGTGGCCGGGCGAACGGCGTGTTGCCACATGGCGGCGGTGGCGCGGGCAGACACGTCCGGCCGGCTGATATTTGTCCGGCGGCGCGAGGAGAGGGAGAGGTTAGGGTTGGACTGCGAGAATTTCGGGGGAGATGCCTTTTTATAGGTAGAGGGAGCTAGGAGGCTCCAAATTGAGCACGGTTTTCGCCCACGCAATCGTGATCGAACGACCGAGATGATGGAGGGGGTTTGGATGGGCTTTGGGCCACTTTGGAGAGGTGTTGGGCTGCGACACACACGAGGCCTTTTGGTTCCTCGGTTAACCGTAGGAGTATCAAACGAAGTCCAAATGGCACGATACTTGACAGGCCGTCTACCGGTAGTAAACCAAGGCCGCATGGCAAGTCTCGGTCCAATCCAAGAACGTTTAACACCCGCACACGAAAAGAGGTAAAAGGGGACACCGGAGGACATAGGAGCGCCGGAATGCAAAACGGACAACGGGGAAAATGCTCGGATGCATGAGACGAACGCGTATGCAAATGCTATGCACATGATGACATGGTATGAGATGCATGACAATTACAAAAACAACACGGAGACAAAAACCCAACAATGAGGAAAATCATAACTTAGTGCTGAAAATGGCAAGAGTTAGAATACAAATATGGCATGTTACATACGGGGCGTTACAAAATCCCTATGCATAGGAAGTGGGTTAGACTTAAATGTGCTAATCATATTCTTCATGATGCTCTCTTTATATTTCAATTCTTATCTTTTATGTGAGCATCGTTGAAATCATCATGCCTAGCTAGGGGCGTTAAACGATAGCGCTTGTTGGGAGGCAACCCAATTTTATTTTTGTTCCTTGCTTTTTGTTCCTGTTTAGTAATAAATAATTCATATAGCCTCTGTTTATATGTGGTTTTATTTTTTAATTAGTGTTTGTGCCAAGTACAACCTTTGGGAAGACGTGGGTGAAGTCTTTGCGATCTTGCTGTAAAAACAGAAACTTTAGCGCTCACGAGATTTGCTGCCATTTTTTACTCGAGAGTGAGATTAAGTTGATTCTTTTTGAAGATGATTAATAGATAAATTCCTCACGTCCAGAAATTTATTTTAGAATTTTTTGGGTTCCATAAGTATACATTTGATCCAGATTACTACAGACTGTTATGTTTTTGACAGATTCTGTTTTCTATGTGTTGTTTGCTTATTTTGATGAATCTATGAGTAGTATCGGAGGGTATGAACCATAGATAAGTTGGAATACAGTAGATATTACACCAATATGAATTTATAATGAGTTCACAACAGCACCTAAGTGGTGATTTATTTTCTTATACTAACAGAGCTTACGAGTTTTCTGTTAAGTTTTGTGTTGTGAAGTTTTCAAGTTTTGGGTAAAGATTCGATGGACTATGGAATAAGGAGTGGAAAGAGCCTAAGCTTTGGGATTCCCAAGGCACCCCAAGGTAATATTCAAGGACAACCAAGAGCCTAAGCTTGGGGATGCCCCGGAAGGCATCCCCTCTTTCGTCTTTGTTCATCGGTAACTTTACTTGGAGCTATATTTTTATTCACCACATGATATGTGTTTTTCTTGGAGCGTCATTTTATTTTATTTAGTTTTGATTGCTGTTTGAATAATATACAAGATATGAAATTCTTAAATGTTATAGAGTCTTCACATAGTTTCATAATTATTCGACTACTCATTGATCTTCACTTATATCTTTCGGAGTAGTTTATCATTTGCTCTAGTGCTCCAGTTATATCTTTCTAGAGCAAGGTGGTGGTTTTATTTTATAGAAATAGATGAACTATCATGCTTCAATTATATTATTTTGAGAGTCCTTTAGAACAGCATGGTAATTTGCTTTGGCTATAAAATTAGTCCTAATATGATAGGCATTCAAGATGGGTATAATAAAAACTTTCATATAAAGTGAATTGAATACTATGAGAAGTTTGATACTTGATAATTGTTTTGAGATATAAAGGTGGTAATATTAGAGTTGTGCTAGTTGAGTAATTGTGAAATTGAGAAATACTTGTGTTGAGGTTGGCAAGTCCCGTAGCATGCACGTATGGTAAACTTTGTGTGACAAATTTGAAGCATGGGGTGTTCTTTGATTGCTTTCCTTATGAGTGGCAGTCGGGGACGAGCTATGGTCTTTGAAGCATGGTCTAATAAATTTTTGCAATAAGTATATGAGTTCTTCATGACTAATGTGAGTCCATGGATATTACGCACTCTCACCCTTCCATCATTGCTAGCCTCTTCGGTACCGTGCATTGCCCTCTCTCGCCTTGAGAGTTGGTGCAAACTTCGCCGGTGCATCCAAACCCCGTGATACGATACGCTCTATCACACATAAACCTCCTTATATCTTCCTCAAAATAGCCACCATACCTACCTATTATGGCATTTCCATAGCCATTCCAAGATATATTGCCATGCAACTTTCCACCGTTCCGTTTATTATGACACGCATCATCATTGTCATATTGCCTTGCATGATCATGTAGTTGACATCGTATTTGTGGCAAAGCCACCATGCTTAATTTTTCATACATGCCACTCTTGTTTCATCGCACATCCCGGTACACCATCGGAGGCATTCACATAGAGTCATATTTTGTTCTTTGTATCGACTTGTAATTATTGAGTTGTAAGTAAATAAAAGTGTGATGATCATCATTATTAGAGCATTATCCCATGTGAGGAAAGGATGATGGAGACTATGATCCCCCCAAAAGTCGGGATGAGACTCCGGACGAAAAATAAAAAAAGGAGAAAAAGAGGCCATAAAAAAAGAAAAGGCCAAAAAAACAAAAAAAACAAAAAAAACAAAAAAAATGAGAGAAAAAGAGAGAAGGGGCAATGCTACTATCCTTTTACCACACTTGTGCTTCAAAGTAGCACCATGATCTTCATGATAGAGAGTCTCCTATGTTGTCACTTTCATATACTAGTGGGAATCTTTCATTATATAACTTGGCTTGTATATTCTAATGATGGGCTTCCTCAAATGCCCTAGGTCTTCATGAGCAAGCAAGTTGGATGCACACCCACTTAGTTTCTTTGATGAGCTTTCACATATTTATAGCTCTAGTGCATCCGTTGCATGGCAATCCCTACTCCTTGCATTGACATTAATCGGTGGGCATCTCCATAGCCTGTTGATTAGCCGCGTCAATGTGAGACTTTCTTCCTTTTTGTCTTCTCACATAACCCATATCATCATACTCTATTCCACCCATAGTGCTATGTCCATGGCTTGCGCTCATGTATTGCGTAAGGGTTGAAAAGGCCGAAGCGTGTTAAAAAGTATGAACCAATTACTCGGCTTGTCATCGGGGTTGTGCATGATGGGAGCATTTTGTGTGACGAAAATGAAGCATGGCCAAACTATATGATTTTGTAGGGATAAGCTTTCTTTGGCTATGTTATTTTGATAAGACATAATTGCTTGGTTAGTATGCTTCAAGTATTATTATTTTTATGTCAATATTAAACTTTTGTCTTGAATCTTATGGATCTGAATATTCTTGCCACAATAAAGATAATTACATGGATAAATATGTTAGGTAGCACTCCACATCAAAAATTCTATTTTTATCATTTACCTACTCAAGGACGAGCAGGAATTAAGCTTGGGGATGCTTGATATGTCTCCAACGTATCTATAATTTTTGATTGTTCCATGCTATTATATTATCAACATTGGATGTTTTATATGCATTTATATGCTATTTTATATGACTTTTGGGACTAACCTATTAACCTAGAGCCCAGTGCCAGTTTCTGTTTTTTCCTTGTTTTTGAGTTTTACAGAAAAGGAATACCAAACGGAGTCCAATTGACGTGCCAATTTTTGATGATTTTTTATGGACCAAAAGAAGACCCCGGAGTAACAGAGTTGGGCCAAAAGAGTCTCGGGCCGTCCACGAGGGTGGGGGGCGTGCCCACCCCCCGGGCGTGTGGGCCTACCTCATGGACGACTCGGGCACCTCCTTGACGTGAGACCGACGCAAAAAATTCCTATAAATACAGAAATCTCCAGAAAATAACCTAGTTCGGGAGTTCCGCTACCAGACACCTCCGTAGCCACCGAAAACCAATCTAGACCCGTTCTGGCACCCTACAGGAGGGGGGAATCCCTCTCCGGTGGCCATCTTCATCATCCCGACGCTCTCCATGAGGAGGAGGGAGTAGTCCTCCCTCGGGGCTGAGGGTATGTACCAGTAGCCATGTGTTTGATCTCTCTCTCTCTCTCTCTCTCTCGTGTTCTTGAGGTGGTACGATCTTGATGTATCACGAGCTTTGCTATTATATTTGGATCTTATGATGTTTCTCCCCCTCTACTCTCTTGTGATGAATTGAGTTTTCCCTTTGAAGTTATCTTATCGGATTGAGTCTTTAAGGATTTGAGAACACTTGATTTATGTCTTGCATGTGCTTATCTACGGTGACAATGGGATATCACGTGATCCACTTGATGTATGTTTTGGTGATCAACTTGCGAGTTCCGTGACCTCGTGAACTTATGCATAGGGGTTGGCACACGTTTTCGTCTTGACTCTCCGGTAGAAACTTTGGGGCACTCTTTGAAGTTCTTTGTGTTGGTTGAATAGATGAATCTGAGATTGTGTGATGCATATCGTATAATCATACCCACGGATACTTGAGGTGACATGGAGTATCTAGGTGACATTAGGGTTTTGGTTGATTTGTGTCTTAAGGTGTTATTCTAGTACGAACTCTATGATAGATTGAACGGAAAGAATAGCTTTGTGTTATTTTACTACGAACTCTTGAATAGATCGATCAGAAAGGATAACTTTGAGGTGGTTTCGTACCCTACCATGATCTCTTCGTTTGTTCTCTGCTATTAGTGACTTTGGAGTGACTCTTTGTTGCATGTTGAGGGATTGTTATATGATCCAATTATGTTATTATTGTTGAGAGAACTTGCACTAGTGAAAGTGTGAACCCTAGGCCTGGTTTCCTAGCATTGCAATACCGTTTGTGCTCACTTTTACCACTTGCTACCTTGCTATTTTTATATTTTCAGATTACAAAAACCTTTATCTACTATCCATATTACACTTGTATCACCATCTCTTTGCCGAACTAGTGCACCTATACAATTCACCATTGTATTGGGTGTGTTGGGGCACAAGAGACTCTTTGTTATTTGGTTGCAGGGTTGCTTGAGAGAGACCATCTTCATCCTATGCCTCCCACAGATTGATAAACCTTAGGTCATCCACTTGAGGGAAATTTGCTACTGTCCTACAAACCTCTGCACTTGGAGGCCCAACAATGTCTACAAGAAGAAGGTAGTGTAGTAGGCATCAATCAGTGTGAACAATTACTTTGGAATCAACAATATAAGGTCTGAACTTATCACAAGCAAATACAGCTGCTAAAAATTATTTTTCAGTAGTAGCATAATTTCTCTGGGCACTATCTAGAGTTTTACTAGCATATTGGATAACATTTAATTTCTTATCAAGTCTTTGTCCTAAAACAGCGCCTACAACATAATCACTAGCATCACACATAATTTCAAAGGGTAAATTCCAATCAGGTGGCTGAACAATGGGTGCAGAAATCAAAGCTTTCTTGAGTATTTTAAATGCTTCTACACAATCATCATCAAAGACAAAAGGAACATATTTTTGTAAGAGATTAGTCAGAGGCCTGGAAATTTTTGAGAAGTCTTTAATGAACCTCCTATAAAAACCGGCATGACCAAGGAAACTTCTTATACCTTTAATCTCCTTAGGGCACGACATCTTTTCAATAGCATCAACTTTAGCTTTATCAACTTCAATACCTCTTTCAGAAATTTTATGCCCCAAGACAATACCTTCATTAACCATAAAGTGGCACTTCTCCCAATTCAAGACAAGATTAGTTTCTTCACATCTTTGCAAAACTCGATCAAGGTTGCTTAAGCAATCATCAAAAGAAGTTCCATATACGGAGAAATCATCCATGAAAACCTCAACAATCTTTTCACAAAAGTCAGAGAATATAGCAGTCATACATCTTTGAAAAGTAGCAGGTGCATTACATAAACCAAAAGGCATGCGTCTATAAGCAAAGGTACCAAAAGGACAAGTAAAAGTGGTCCTTTACTCATCCTCTTTTGACACATGTATTTGAGAGAAAACAGAATAACCGTCTAGAAAACAAAAATGTGTATGTTTGGATAATCTTTCTAGCATTTGATCAATGAAAGGTAGATGGTAATGATCCTTTTTAGTAGCTTTATTTAATTTGCGGGAATAAATTACCATTCTATAACCTGTAACAATTCTTTGTGGGGTCAATTCATCTTTACCATTAGGAACAACAGTAATACCTCCCTTCTTAGGGACACAATGGACAGGACTTACCAACTGACTATCAGCAACATGATAAATTATACCTGCCTCCAGAAGCTTTAGTATTTCTTTTCTTACCACTTCTTTTATCTTAGGATTTAACCGTCGTTGGCGATCAACAACCGGTTTAGCATCTTTTTCCAATTTTATTTTGTGCTGGCATAGAGTGGGACTAATGCCCTTAAGATCAACAAGAGTATATCCAATAGAAGCACAATGCTTCTTCAAAGTTTTCAATAATTTATCTTCTTCTTGATCTGAAAGGTTAGCACTAATAATAACAGGATATATCTTCTTTTCATCAAGATAAGCATATTTAAGAGTATCAGGCAATGGTTTAAGCTCAAACACGGGATCACCCTCGGGTGGAGGAGGATCCCCTAGAATTTTGATAGGCAAGTTGTGTTTCAAAATAGGTCCCTGTTTAAAGAATACTTCATCTATTTCCCTTCTTTCATTCATAAACATATCATTTTCATGGTCTAGCAAATATTGTTCTAAAGGATCCCTAGGAGGCACGACAATAGAAGCAAGACCAATAATTTCATATTTACTAGGCAATTATTTATCATGGGGTTGTCTATGAAATTTAGCAAAATTAAAATCATGAGACATATCCCCTGAACCAACAGAAACAATATCCTTTTTGCAGTCCATCTTAGCATTAACAATATTCAAGAAGGGTCTACCAAATATAATGGGACAAAAGTCATCTTGTGGGGAACCAAGAGCAAAAAAATCAGCAAGATATTTAACTTTCCCACACAAGACTTCAATATCTCTAACAATCCCAACCAGTGAAATAGTATCTTTATTGGCAAGCTTAATTGTAACATCAATACCTTCTAACTCAGCAGGTGCAATATCATGCATAATTTCTTCATATAAAGAATGAGGTATTGCACTCGCACTAGCACCCATGTCACATAAGCCATGGTAGCAATGATCTCCTATTTTAACAGAAATAACAGGCATGCCTACAACAGGTCTATGTTTATTTTTAGAATCGGGTCTAGCAATTTTAGCAGCTTCATCACAAAAGTAAATAACATGCCCATCAATATTATCGGACAAGAGATCTTTAACCATAGCAATACTAGGTTTAGCTTTAATTTTCTCAGATGGTTTAGGTGTTCTAGTATTACTCTTACGAACCATAGTTGAAGCTTTAGCATGATCCTTTATTCTAGTAGGGAAAGGTGGTTTCTCAATATAAGCGGTAGGAACAATAGGATCAACATTATAAGTGATAGTCTTTTCTTCAACTTTAATAGGTTCAACTACTTTTACTTCAATGGGAGGATGATATTTAAGCCACTTCTCCTTCGGGAGATCAACATGAGCAGCAAATGATTCACAGAAAGAAGCTACTATTTCAGAGTCAAGTCCATATTTAGTGCTAAATTCACGAAAAGCATCGGTATCCATAAAAGATTTAACACAATCAAACTTAGGTGTTATACCTGACTCCTTACCTTCCCGAGTTCCCAATCTTCAGAGTTGCGTTTAATTATTTCCAATAAATCCCATTTGAATTCAATAGTCCTCATCATAAAAGATCCAGTACAAGAAGTATCGAGCATGGACGATTATTGAGAGAAAGCCGAGAATATTTTTTTTGAATAATAATTTCTATTGAGAGCTCATGATTGGGGCATGAATATAACATTGACTTAAGCCTCCCCCAAGCTTGAGCGATGCTTTCTACTTCACGAGGCCAAAAATTATATATATAATTACGATCACGATGAACCAGATGCATAGGATAAAACTTCTGGTGAAATTCCAATTTCAAGCGGTTGTAGTTCCATGATCCAATATCATCACATAGCCTGAACCATGTCAATGCCTTTCCCTTCAAATATAAAGGGAAGACCTTCTTATTGATAACATCCTCGGGCATACCCGCAAGCTTAAATAATCCACAAACTTCATCCACATAGATTAGGTGCAAATCGGGATGCAATGTTCCATCTCCTGTAAAAGGATTAGCTAGCAATTTTTCTATCATACCTGAAGGAATTTCAAAGTAAACATTTTCAGTAGGTTCGGTAGGTTGAGGAGCAACTCTGTGCTCTACTGGTCGGGGTGAAGATACCCCGAACAAGCCCCTCAAAAGATTGCTTTCAATAGTAACAAGTGACAGTAAATTTCAGCACACTATATATTTTTTCCTTACCAAATTCCACCTACCAAAGGCGCTTCACTCCCCGGCAACGGCGCCGGAAAAGAGTCTTGATGACCCACAACTATAGGGGATCTATCATAGTCCTTTCGATAAGTAAGAGTGTCGAACCCAACGAGGAGCAGAAGGAAAAGATAAGCAGTTTTCAGTAAGGTATTCTCTGCAAGCACTGAAATTATCGGTAACAAATAGTTTTATGATAAGGTAATTTGTAACGGGTAACAAGTAAAAAAAGTAAATAAGGTGCAGCAAGATGGACCAATCCTTTTTGTAGCAAAGTACAAGCCTGGACAAACTCTTATATAAAGGAAAACGCTCCCGAGGACACATGGGAATTATCATCAAGCTAGTTTTCATCACGCTCATATGATTCGCGTTCGGTACTTTGATAATTTGATATGTGGGTGGACCGGTGCTTGGGTACTGCCCTTACTTGGACAAGCATCCCACTTATGATTAACCCCTCTTGCAAGCATCTGCAACTACAAAAGAAGTATTAAGGTAAACCTAACCATAGCATGAGACATATGGATCCAAATCAGCCCCTTACGAAGCAACACATAAACTAGGGTTTAAGCTTCTGTCACTCTAGCGACCCATCATCTACTTATTACTTCCCAATGCCTTCCCCTAGGCCCAAACAATGGTGAAGTGTCATGTAGTCGATGTTCACATGACACAACTAGAGGAAAGACAACATACATCTCATCAAAATATCGAACGAATACCAAATTCACATGACTACTTATAACAAGACTTCTCCCATTTCCTCAGGAACAAACGTAACTACTCACAAATCATATTCATGTTCATAATCAGAGGGGTATAATATGCATAAAGGATCTGAACATATGATCTTCCACCAAATAAACCAACTAGCATCAACTACAAGGAGTAATCAACACTACTAGCAACCCACAGGTACCAATCTGAGGTTTTGAGACAAAGATTGGATACAAGATATGAACTAGGGTTTGAGATGAGATGGTGCCGGTGAAGATGTTGATGGAGATTGACCCCCTCCCGATGAGAGGATCAATGGTGATGACGATGGTGATGATTTCCCCCTCCCGGAGGGATGTTTCCCTGACAGAACAGCTTCCCGGAGCCCTAGATTGGTTCCGCCAAGGTTCCGCCTCGTGGCGGCGGAGTTTCGTACCGATAGCTTCCTTCTTTTTTTTCCAGGGCGAAAGACTTCATATAGCCAAAGATGGGCACCGGAGGCCTGCCAGGGGGCCCACGAGACAGGCGGGCGCGCCTCCCACCCTTGTGGATGGTGGGTTGCCCCCCTCTGGTGCTTCCTTCGCCCAATACTTTTTATATATTCTAAAAATGACTCCCGTGGAGTTTTAGGACTTTTGGAGTTGTGCAGAATAGGTCTCTAATATTTGCTCCTTTTCCAGCCCAGAATTCCAGCTGTCGGCATTCTCCCTCTTCATGCAAACCTTGTAAAATAAGAGATAATAGGCATAAGTATTGTGACATAATGTGTAATAATAGCCCATAATGGTATAAATATCGATATAAAAGCATGATGCAAAATGGGCGTATCACGATTCAAATCGCGGAAGATCCGATCAAGCGCCGAACGGACGGCGCCTCCGCTTTCAACACACATATAGCCCGGGGACGTCTCCTCCTTCTCGATCTAGCAAGGGGAGAGGAGAAGTTGAGGGAGAACTCCAGCAACACGACGACGTGGTGGCGGTGGAGCTCATGGTTCTCCGGCAGAGCTTCGCTAAGCACTACGGAGGAGGAGGAGGAGGTGTTGGAGGAGGGAGGGGCTGCGCCAGGGAAGGGGGTGCGGTTGCCCTCTCTCTCATTCACTATATATAGGGGAAGGGGGGAGGAGGCGCCCTAGGGTTTCCTAGGGGAGGGGCGGCAGCCATAGGGGAAACCCTAGATGGGTTTGGGCGCCCCCACCCCTAGGAAACTTGCCCCCCAAGCCGGGAGGGGCGGCTGCCCTAGGGGAGGCGCCCCCACCTCTCCAGGTTATGTGAGATGGGGTGGGAGGGTCGCACAACCCCTTAGTGGGCTGGTATGCCCCAGCCCCTTGGCCCATAAGGCCCCCAACGCTTGTCGGGGCCTCCGAAACTCCTTTCAGTCACACTGGTCATCACCCGGTACTCCCAGAACAATTCCGGACTCCAATAACGTTCGTCCAATATATCGATCTTCACCTTCGGACCATTTCGGAGTTCCTCTTCATGTTCAGGATCTCATCCGGAACTCCGAACAACCTTCGGTAACCACATACTATTCCCATTACAACTCTATCATCACCGAACCTTAAGTGTGTACACCCTACGGGTTCGGGAACCATGCAGACATGACCGGGACACCTCTCCGGCCAATAACCAATAGTAGGATATGGATACCGATATTGGATCCCACGTGTTCCGTGATGATCTCATCGGATGAACCACGATGTCGAGGATTCAATCAATCATGTATACAATTCCCTTTGTCCATCGGTATGTTACTTGCCCGAGATTCGATTGTCGGTATCCCCATACCTCATTCAATCTCGTTAGCGGCAAGTATCTTTACTCGTTCCGTAACGCATGATCCCCCAGCTAACTCCTTAGTCACATTGAGCTCATTATGATGATGCATTACCAAGTGGGCCCAAAGATACCTCTTCATCATACGGAGTGACAAATCCCAATCTCAATTCGTGCCAACCCAACAGACACTTTTGGAGATACCTGTAGTGCACCTTTATAGCCACCCATTTACGTTGTGACGTTCGCTACACCCAAACCACTCCTACGGTATCCGGGAGTTGCACTATCTCATGGTCTAAAGAAATGATACTTGACATTAGAAAAGCTCTAGCAAACGAACTACACGATCTTGTGCTATGCTTAGGATTGGGTCTTGTCCATCACATCATTTTCCTAATGATGTGATCCCGTTATCAACGACATCCAACGTCCATGGTCAGGAAACCATAACCATCTATTGATCAACGAGCTTGTCAACCAGAGGCTTGATACGTCTCCAACGTATCTATAATTTTTGATTGCTCCATGCTATATTATCTACTGTTTTGGACATTATTGGGCTTTATTATCCACTTTTATATTATTTTTGGGACTAACCTATTAACCAGAGGCCCAACCCAGAATTGCTGTTTTTTTGCCTATTTTAGGGCTTTGAAGAAAAGGAATATCAAACAGAGTGCAAACAAACCTTCAGGAACATGATTTTCTCACCGAACATGATCTAGGAGACTTGGACCCTACGTCAAGACACGAAGGAGGAGGCCATGAGGTAGGGGACGCCTACCCCCCCAGGCGTGCCCTCCTCCCTCGCGAGCCCCCTGTTGCTCCACGGATGTACTCCTTCCTCCTATATATACCTACGTACCCCCAAACGATCAGATACGGAACAAAAACCCTAATTCCAGCGCCGCAACTTTTTGTATCCACGAGATCCCATCTTGGGGCCTGTTCCGGAGCTCCGCCGGAGGGGGTATCCATCACGGAGGGCTTCTACATCATCAGCATAGCCCCTCCGATGAAGTGTGAGTAGTTCACCTCAGACCTACGGGTCCATAGTTATTAGCTAGATGGCTTCTTCTCTCTTTTTGCATCTCAATACAATGTTCTCCCCCTCTCTTGTGGAGATCTATTCGATGTAATCTTATTTTTGCGGTGTGTTTGTTGAGATCGATGAATTGTGGGTTTATGATCAAGTCTATCTATGAACAATATTTGAATCTTCTCTGAATTCTTTTATGTATGATTGGTTATCTTTGCAAGTCTCTTCGAATTATCAGTTTGGTTTGGCCTACTAGATTGGTTTTTCTTGCAATGGGAGAAGTGCTTAGCTTTGGGTTCAATCTTGCGGTGTCCTTTCCCAGTGACAGTAGGGGCAACAAGGCACGTATTGTATTGTTGCCATCGAGGATAACAAGATGGGGTTTTCATCATATTGCATGAGTTTATCCCTCTACATCATGTCATCTTGCTTAAGGCGTTACTTTGTTTTCATTAACTTAATACTCTAGATGCATGCTGGAGAGCGGTCGATGAGTGGAGTAATAGTAGTAGATGCAGGCAGGAGTCGGTCTACTTGTCACGGATGTGATGCCTATATACATGATCATGCCTACATATTCTCATAACTATGCTCAATTCTGTCAATTGCTCAACAGTAATTCGTTCACCCACCATAGAATACTTATGCTCTTGAGAGAAGCCACTAGTGAAACCTATGCCCCCCAGGTCTATCTTCATCATATTAATCTTCCAATACTTAGTTATTTCCTTTTGCATCTTTATCATAAAATACCAAAAATATTATCTTATCATATCTATCAGATCTCACTCTCGTAAGTGGCCGTGTAGGGATTGACAACCCCTTATCGTGTTGGTTGCGAGGATTTATTTGTTTTGTGCAGGTACGAGGGACTCGCACGTAGCCTCCTACTAGATTGATACCTTGGTTCTAAAAAACTGAGGGAAATACTTACGCTACTCTGCTGCATCATCCCTTCCTCTTTGGGGAAAAACCAACGCAGTGCTCAAGAGGTAGCAAGGCTTAATAGGGACATGTTGTGGTCTATGTATTCCCACATGTATTACGGTTTCCGGTTAATACAATTATATCATGAACAATAGACAATTATCATGAACAAGGAAATATAATAATAACCATTTTATTATTGCCTCTAGGGCATATTTCCAACAAAAACATGTAAAAAAATCCTACGTACTATGCAAAACACACTATCCTAACTACGCTTCGTTGTCAGACATGCCCATGATCTCCGTGTCGGGCGCCAAGTAGATTGGCGCATAAGAGGGCTTCGGCTCCTCCTCATGATCCATATAGGCAAGCATTGTTGGTGAATGCAGTAATTTAAAAAAATTCCTACGCACACGCAAGATCCATCTACGTGATGCATAGCAACGAGAGGGGGAGAGTATGTCTACGTACACTCGTAGGCCGAAATCGGAAGCGTTAAGTAACGCAGTTGATGTAGTCGAACATCTTCGCGATCCAACCGATCAAGTACCGAACGCACGGAACCTCCGTGATCTGCACACGTTCAGCTCAGTGACGTCCCTCATACTCTTGATCCAGTTGAGGCCGAGGGAGAGCTTCGTCAGCACGACGACGTGATGACGGTGATGATGAAGTTACTAACACAAGGCTTCGCCTAAGCACTACAATGATATGACTGAGGTGAAAATTTGTGGAGGGGGCACCGCACATGGCTAAGACAACTGTCAACTTGTGTGTTCTAGGGTGCCCCTGCCCTCGTATATAAAGGAGCAAGGGGAGGCCGGTCGGCCCCTAGGGCACGCCCCCAAGAGGGGAATCCTACTAGGACTCTAAGTCCTAGTAGGAATCCACCAAGAGGGAGAGAGGGGGAGGAAAGAAGAGGGGGAAGGGAAGGAAAGGGGGCGCCGCCCCCTTCCCCTAGTCCAATTCGGACCCAAAGGGGGGCGCGGCCAGCCCCTCCTGGCCCTTCCTCTCTTCCCACTAAGGCCCATAGAGGCCCATTAGTTCCCCCGGGGTTTCTGATAACCTCCCGGCACTCCGATATTTATCCGGTGACCCCCAAAACTCATTCGTTGTCCGAATAACATTGTCCAATATGCCAATATTTATGTCTCGAGCATTTCGAGACTCCTTGTCATGTCCGTGATTGCATCCGGGACTCCGAACTACCTTTGGTACATCAAAACACATAAACTCATAATACCGATCGTCATCGAATGTTAAGCGTGGGGACCCTACAGGTTTGAGAACTATGTAGACATGACCAGGACTCATCTCCGGTCAATAACCAATAGCGGAACCTGGATGCTCATATTGGTTCCTACATATTCTACAAAGATCTTTATCCGTCAAACCGCATAACAACATACGTTGTTCCCTTTGTCATTGGTATGTTACTTGCCCGAGATTCGATCGTCAGTATCTCAATACCTAGTTCAATATCGTTATCGGCAAGTCTCTTTACTTGTTCCATAATACAAGATCCCGCAACTAACTCATTAGTCACACTTCTTGCAAGGCTTATAGTGATGTGCATTACCGAGAGGGCCCAGAGATACCTCTTCGACAATCGGAGTGACAAATCCTAATCTTGATCTATGCCAACTCAACAAACACCATCGGAGACACCTATAGAGCATCTTTATAAACACCTAGTTACGTTGTGACGTTTGATAGCACACTAAGTGTTCCTACGGTATTCGGGAGTTGCATAATCTCATAGTTATAGGAACATGTATAAGTTATGGAGAAAGCAATAGCAATAAAGTAAACGATCATAGTGCTAAGCTAACAGACGGGTCTACTCCATCACATCATTCTCTAATGATGTGATCCCATTCATCAAATGACAACACATGTCCATGGCTAGGAAACTTAACCATCTTTGATTAACGAGCTAGTCAAGTAGAGGCATACTAGGGACACTCTGTTTGTCTATGTATTCACACATGTACTAAGTTTCCGGTTAATACAATTCTAGCATGAATAATAAACATAAGGAAATATAAATAACAACTTTATTATTGCCTCTAGGGCATATTTCCTTCAGTCTCCCACTTGCACTAGAGTCAATAATCTAGTTCAAATTGTCATGTGATTTCACACCAATAGTTCATATCTTTATGTGATTAGTTCACATATTCATGTGACTAATACCCAAAGGGTTTACTAGAGTCAATAATCTAGTTCACATCGCTATGTGATTAACACCCAAAGAGTAATCATGTTTTTCTTGTGAGAGAAGTTTAGTCTACGGGTCTACAACATTCAGATCCGTATGTATTTTGCAAATTTCAATGTCTACAATACTCTGCACGAAGCTACTCTAGCTAATTGCTCCCACTTTCAATATGTATCTAGATCAAGACTTAGAGTCATCTAGATCGGTGTAAAAATCTTGCATCGACGTAACTCTTTATCACGAACTCTTTTATCACCTCCATAACCGAGAAATATTTCCATAGTCCTCTAAGGATAATTTTGACCGTTGTCCAGTGATCTACTCCTAGATCACTATTGTACTCCCTTGCCAAAATCATGCTAAGGTATATAATAGGTTTGGTACACAACATAGCATACTTTATAGAACCTATGACTGAGGCATAGGGAATAACTTTTCATTCTCTTTCTATTTTCTACCATGGCTGGGTTTTGAGTCTTTACTCAATTTCACACCTTACAACTCAGGCAAGAACTCCTTTGACTGGTCCATTTTGAACTCCTTCAAAATCTTATCAAGGTATGTACTCATCGAAAGTCTTATCAAGCGTCTTGATCTATCTTTATAGATCTTGATGCCCAATATGTAAGTAGCTTTACAGGTCTTTCTTTGAAAAACTCCTTTTATACACTCCTTTATGCTTTCCAAAATTTTTTACATCATTTCCGATCAACAATATGCCATTCACATATACTTATCAGAAAGGCTGTAGTGCTCCCACTCAGTTTCTTAAAAATACAGGCTTCACCGCAAGTCTGTATAAAACCATATGCTTTGATCACTTTGTCAAAGCATATATTCCAACTCTGAGATGGTTGCACAAGTCCATAGGTGGATCGCTGGAGCTTGCACACTTTGTTAGCACCTTTAGGATTGTCAAAACATTATTGTTGCATCATATACAACTCTTCTTTAATAAATCCATTAAGGAATTAAGTTTTGATATCCATTTGCCAGATTTCATAAAATGCGGAAACTGCTAACATGATTCGGACAGACTTTTAAGCATCGATGCCAGTGGAGAAAATCTCATGTAGTGAACACGAACTTGTTGAAAACCTTTTTGCAATAATTAGTGCTTTGTAGATAGTAACATTACTACCAGCGTCCGTCTTCCTCTTGAAAATCCATTTATTTTGAATGACTCACTGATCATCGGGCAAGTCAATCAAAGTCCATACTTTGTTCTCAAACATGGATCCCATCTCAGATTTCATGGCCTTAAGCCATTTCGCGGAATCTGGGCTCATCATCACTTCCTCATAGTTCGTAGGTTTGTCATGGTCTAGTAACATGACTTCCAGAGCAGGATTATCGTACCACTCTAGT
The DNA here is from genome assembly GCF_018294505.1 of Triticum aestivum. Classification (NCBI taxonomy): domain Eukaryota; kingdom Viridiplantae; phylum Streptophyta; class Magnoliopsida; order Poales; family Poaceae; genus Triticum; species Triticum aestivum. The sequence continues at coordinate 140,036,607 of NC_057800.1, forward strand.
GCGGAACATACTCTGGTTGACCTATGAGGTTCAGTAGTAACTTGATCTGAAGTTTCATGATCATCATCATTAAGTTCCTCACTAATTGGTGTAGGCATCACTGGAACTGATTTTAGTGATGAGCTACTTTCCAATTCGAGAGAAGGTACAATTACCTCACCAAGTTCTACTTTCCTCCCACTCACTTCTTTTGAGATAAACTCCTTCTCATAAAGGGTCCACTCTTAGCAAAAAAAAGCTTTTGCCTTCGGATCTATGATAGAAGGTGTACCCAATAGTTTCTTTTCGTTATCCTATGAAGACACACTTCTCCGATTTGGGTTTGAGCTTATCAGGCTGAAACATTTTCACATAAGCATCGCAACCCCAAACTTTAAGAAACTACAGCTTAGGTTTCTTGCCAAACCATAGTTCATACAGTGTCGTCTCAACGGATTTAGACGGTGCCCTATTTAACGTGAATGCAACTGTCTCTAATGCATAACCCCAAAAAGATAGTGGTAATTCGGTAAGAGACATTATAGATTGCACCATATCTAATAAAGTATAGTTATGACATTCGGACACACCATTACATTGTGGTGTTCCACGTGGTGTGAGTTGCGAAACTATTCCACATTGTTTCAAATGAAGACCAAACTCGTAATTCAAATATTTGTTTCTGCGATCAGATCGTAGAAACTTTATTTTCTTGTTACGATGATTTTCCACTTTACTATGAAATTCTTTGAACTTTTCAAATGTTTCAGACTTATTTTTCATCAAGTAGATATACCCATATCTTCTCAAATCATCTATGAAGGTCAGAAAATAACGATACCCGCCATGAGCCTCAACACTCATTGGACCGCACACATCAGTATGTATTATTTCCAACAAGTTTGTTGCTCGCTCCATTGTTCCGAAGAAGGGAGTCTTAGTCACCTTGCCCACGAGGCATGGTTCGCAAGGATCAAGTGATTCATAATTAAGTGATTCCAAAAGTCCATCAGCATGGAGTTTCTTCATGCGCTTTACACCAATATGACCTAAACGATAGTGCCACATATAAGTTGCACTATCATTATGAACTTTGCATCTTTTGGCTTCAATATTATGAATATGTGTATCACTACAATCGAGATTCAATAAACCATTTATATTGAGTGTATGACCATAGAAGGTTGTATTCATGTAAATAGAACAACAATTATTCTTTGACTTAAATGAATAACCGTATTGTAATAAACATGATCCAATCATATTTATGCTCAACGCAAACACCAAATAACATTTATTTTAGGTTCAACACTAATCCCAAAGGTAAAGGGAGTGTGTGATGGTGATCTTATCAGCCTTGGAATCACTTCCAACTCACATCATCACCTCGCCCTTAACTAGTCTCTGTTTATTTTGCAACTCCCGTTTCGAGTTACTACTTGTTATAAACACTAGTAAAGTACACATCAATAACATGTACATCAAATACACCTTTGTTCATTTTGCCATCCTTCCAGTGGCCATTTCCTTTGTAGTAGAAGCACTCAGTTTCAGGCTTGGGTCTAGCTTTGGGCTTCTTCATGGGAGTGGCAACTTGCTTGCCATTCTTCTTGAAGTTCCCTTTCTTTCCCTTGCCCGTTTACTTGAAACTAGTGGTATTGTCAACCATCAACACTTGATGCTTTTCTTGATTTCTACCTTCGTTGATTTCAGCATCGCGAAGAGCTCGGGAATCGTTTTCGTCATCCCTTACATATTATAGTTCATCACGAAGTTCCAGTAACTTGGTGATAGTGACTAGAGAACTCTGTCAATCACTATCTTATCTAGAAGATTAACTCCCACTTGATTCAAGCGATTGTAGTACTCAGACATTCTGAGCACAAGCTCACTGGTTGAGCTATTCTCCTCCATCTTGTAGGCGAAGTACTTGTCGGAGGTCTCATACCTCTCGAGTCAGGCATGAGTTTGAAATACCAATTTCAGCTCTTGGAACATCATATATGCTCCGTGGCGTTCAAAATTTTTCTGAATTCCCGGTTCTAAGCCGTAAAGCATGGCGCACTAAACTATCAAGTAGTCATCATACCAAGCTTGCCAAAAGTTCATAATGTCCGCATCTGCTCCTCCAATAGGTCCGTCACCTAGCGGTGCATCAAGGACATAATTCTTCTGTGCAACAATGAGGATAATCCTCACATCATGGAGCTAGTCCGTATCATTGCTACTAACATCTTTCAACATAGTTTTCTCTAGGAACATATCATAAATAAAACAGGGGAGCTATACGCGAGCTATTGATCTACAACATAGATATGCAAAAACTACCAGGACTAAGTTCTTGATAAATTAAAGTTTAGTTAATCATATTACTTAAGAACTCCCACTTAGATAGACATCCCTCTAATAATCTAAGTGATCACGTGATCCATATCAAATAAACTATGTCCGATCGTCACGTGAGATGGAGTAGCTTTCAATGGTGAACATCACCATGTTGATCATATCTACTATATGATTCACGCTCGACCTTTCGGTCTCAGTGTTCCGAGGCCATATATGCATATGCTAGGTGATGACCCACAAGTATAGGGGATCTATCATAGTCCTTTCGATAAGTATGAGTGTCGAACCCAACAAGGAGCAGAAGGAAATGATAAGCGGTTTTCAGCAAGGTATTCTCTGCAAGCACTGAAATGATCGGTAACAGATAGTTTTGTGATAAGGTAATTGGTAACGAGTAACAAGTAATAAAAGTAAATAGGGTGCATCAAGATGGCCCAATCCTTTTTGTAGCAAAGGACAAGCCTGTACAAACTCTTATATGATGTAAAGCGCTCCCGAGGACACATGGGAATTATCGTCAAGCTAGTTTTCATCACGATCATATGATTCGCGTTCGGTACTTTGATAGTCTAATATGTGGGTGGACCGGTGCTTGGGTACTATCCTTACTTGGACAAGCATCCCACTTATGATTAACCCCTATTGCAAGCATCCGCAACTACAACAGAAGTATTAAGGTAAACCTAACCATAGCATGAAACATATGGGTCAAATCAGCCCCTTACGAAGCAACGCATAAACTAGGGTTTAAGCTTCTGTCACTCTAGCAACCCATCATGTACTTATTACTTCCCAATGCCTCCCTCTAGGCCCAAATAATGGTGAAGTGTCCAGTAGTCGATGTTCACATGACACCACTAGAGGGATGACAACATACATCTCATCAAAATATCAAACGAATACCAAATTCACATGACTACTAATAGCAAGACTTCTCCCATTTCCTCAGGAACAAACGTAACTACTCACAAAGCATATTCATGTTCATAATCAGAGGGGTATTAATATGCATAATGGATCTGAACATATGATCTTCCACCAAGTAAACCAACTAGCATCAACTACAAGGAGTAATCAACACTAGTAGCAACCCACAGGTACCAATCTTAGGTTTGGATACAAAGATTGGATACCAGAGATGAACTAGGGTTTGAGATGAGATGGTTCTGGTGAAGATGTTGATGGAGATTGCCCCCCTCCTGATGAGAGGATCATTGGTGATGACAATGGTGATGATTTCCCCCTCCCGGAGGGAAGTTTCCCCGACAGAACAGCTCCGCCAGAGCCCTAGATTGGTTCCGCCAAGGTTCCGCCTCGTGGCGGCGGAGTTTCTCCCGAAAGCTTGCTTCTGATTTTTTCCTCAACAAAAGACTCCATATAGCAGAAGATGGGCATCGGAGGGCCACCAGGGGGCCCACGAGGCAGGGGGCGCGCCCAGGGGGGTAGGGCGCGCCCCCACCCTCATGGCCAGGGTGTGGCCCCCCTCTGGAACTTCTTGCGCTCAGTATTGTTTATATAATCTAGAAATAGGTTCCGTGAAGTTTCAGTACTTTTGGAGATGTGCATAATAGGTCTCTAATATTTGCTCCTTTTCCAGCCCAGAATCCCAGTTGTCGGCATTCTCCCTCTTCATGTAAAACTTGTAAAATAAGAGAGAATAGGCATAAGTATTGTGACATAATGTGTAATAACAGCCCATAATGCAATAAATATTGATATAAAAGCATGCTGCAAAATGGACGTATCAACTCCCGTAGGCTTAGACCTCGCTTGTCCTCAAGCGAAAGCCAAAATCGAAAAATATGTCCACCTGTTTAGAGATAGAGGTGTCGATAAAAATAAAATGCGGACATGAGGGCATCACGATCATTCTTAGAACATCAATATATATATATATATATATATATATATGTATATATATAGGACATCACTATTCTAATCCTAGGATTAGAATAGTTATTTGGATCACAGCAGCCCCTATATAGGGCCCGATAGGGCCCTCCCGAACTTCTGAACTGCTGCTGGCCCGACAGGATCCACTGGATCCCGAGGCTCCCCGACAGGATCCACCTGATCCCGATCCCAAGCCGCCCCAGCCCCCCTCCTCCCCTCGATCCCCCGACCTCCCCCCGTGGTCGCCGCCGATCTTCGCCGGATCCGCCACCTCCCCCCCGTCTCTAGCTCCTGGCTGGTCGGATCCTCCGCCTCCCCCCCGTCTCCAGCTCCTGGCCGGCCGGATCCGGTTCCTCCCCTCCTTCCCCAGATCCTGGCCGACCACCGGCGCGGGCGAGCGAGCGACGGCAGATGCCGGCGTGAGGGAGCCCGCGTCGCTTGGACGCGGCGAAGCCGCCATGGACTTCCGGAAGCCGCATCCTCCTTCCATATTCACCGCCCGATGCATTGGCAGAGAAGATGACGGCCCCGACGCAAGCTATGGCGAACAGCGCGGCCAACGGGGCAACTCCACGGCGAAGGCAGCATCGGAGGCGCCTTCAAATCCAGCAGCGGTACATGAACTTCCTCCCACTTGTCGCCTTCTTCTTCAATCGTCCCTTGCCTGACCTTCTTGCTTCGTGCAGATGAACTTCGCGCCCTATGCAAGTCATGGATTGCCATGCGGTTCCTCTCCTAGCTCTTCGACAAATTGCTCACAAGGTGGCCTATCAGCTGCTGGAAAAAGGTTGGCCGAACTTCTAGCCAGGGTATGGTTGAACTTCTTCCCTCTGCTTGTTATTTTCTTACTGCCATGAGAAGTTCAGGTGGTGTGTAGCATCAGTCCATGAAAAGTTCAGGCTGCCAAAAATAGTAGTAAATCTGCCTGAACTTCACGTCCATGAGAAGTTCAGGTACATCTGTGAGCATCAGTCCATGAGAAGTTCAGGCTGCCAAAAATAGTAGTAAATCTGCCTAAACTTCACATCCATGAGAAGTTCAGGTACATCTGTGAGCATCAGTCCAGGCTACAAAAGCTTTTTTTAAATCTGCCTGTTGTAACATGTGAAGTTCATGTAGTCTGTGAGCATCAGTCCAGGCTGCAAATAGTAGAAAATCTGCCTGCTTACAGCCATGCGAAGTTCAGATAGTTTATGAGCATCAGTCCAGGCTACAAATAGCTTTATATATGAGAAGTTCAGGCAGAAAGGTATAGGCAGATGTAACTTGTGTGCTAATAAACATTTTTTTCTTTTTTGACAGGAAGACGAGAGACGCATGAAGAAGCTTAGAAGTTCCCAGCAGCAAGTACTCAATCCCAAGCCCGTACGCGTTGCACCGACCCCCCTCCCCCTGCTCAGCCTCGCGCTACCGCATTTGTCAATAGGCCCATTTAAATCCTAAAATAACAAACATAATTATAATTAAAGAAGTTCAAATAGAAAAGATATAGAAGTTCGGGATAGTTATTCAATGAAGATCTTGAGCATTTTAAAAACAGACCCCGACCTCGATGCTTTGAATGGTAAAGAGCCTCTGCAAAGCATTGTCTAGAAAAATTGAGCAACTCTCCCTTCTAATGCGGAAATAAAGGTGAACAGAGGCCTATCAGAACAGAGAACTAACTTGGGTCATAAACAAACTACTTTTGTCCATTGTCATTCCAAGAAGAAACAGCCATTATCGTCCTTCAATACCACAACAACAACAACAATTACAGTAACGTAATTAAACACACTTGATATTTATTCATTGTCTTGACATGTATAATCAGAGTACAGTTGTGACATACTTGTGAGTATTAAGTAATTTCGCTGCAGCCTCGAAGTAGTCAAAGAAATCTGGGGCGATCTCCATCTCATCTGTTAACCAATTAACCATGGAAATGAGATGGCATGTGGAAACATGTAAGAACAAGAACCATCAAGGAGATCAGACCTTCCAGAATGATTACTCGACGGAAATCATGCTTAATGAATAGCTCATCCAAGGCCCATTTATAGTGGTCTAAGTTAAGAAACATCGTTAGGACAAGAACCAATCATATCATCAACTCTAAAGAAAACACTCATCAATTCAGGACCACCTACTAGCTATCTTGTAATATGCAACTTTTTCTCTTGGTCTTTCAGTGCGCACATGCTCAAGATCCACATGCTGCAACACATCAAAGGCAAAAAAGAACACCGAGTTCTAGCTAAACAAAAAAAATATACACTGAGTAATAGATTTTGTCAAAACCTCAAATTAACATTTTAAAAACGATTAGCATACAGAAGTTTAGGATAGTTATTCACTGAAGATCGAACAACTACTATAAGTACGAAAACATACTAGAAAAAATAAGAAATATACACATATCCATAGGCTAATTACATGGTTGCTCATGGGACTATCAAAAAAATCCAAAGCAATGCAAAAGAATTAAAATAACATAAAAAGGAAAGAAACACATAGGGCTTGCTCCATTACCTTGCAAAGAAGGAAAAACAGAAGTTCAAGTATGAACAGTACAGAAGTCCAGCTTGTACAACGACCCTTAGATGATCTGGAAAAAGTGCATGCCTACTTGGACTAATCCCATGATTAACCATGAGACAAACTCTAAAAATAACATCTCAAGAACTAAAATTATAAAAAAATGAAATAAAATAAAATATATAGCACCATGCACCTTTGCCTTGCAAAATATGGAATGCAATGTGGAAAACCACAAGTTCATTCATTAATTAGAAAGAAGTCCAGCTTCTACTGAAGATAGTGGATCATCAAAAATAACAAACCATCGACTGAAGTCAAGCATCTACTTACAGCACAGAAGTTCAGGTGCGAAAGTTCTAGCAGTCCAGCTTGTACAACAAAACGAAAATTGATTGAAACAACAACCCCGATTAAATTTGGTTCCCAGATTTAATCGTTTGGGTCAATTCCTACATTTCAAAAGCCATTTCGAACATCGTCATACTCCAGATAAAAGATCCGCCATCAATCAGTGTGCTCGAACAACAAACCGCGACGGGAGGCAGAAAGTGCAATCCGCAATTTCGGAATGAATGAGCTAGCCAAATCGAATTAACAAAACGGGGAGGATTCAACCGCCATTTCGAACGTCATCATGCTCCGGATAAATAAGAAAATGATCCCCATCATACTGTCCCTCGAAAAAAAAACCATGACGGGAGGCAGAAGATCCAATCGCCGGATTTTGATTTGTATGAGCTCGCATATTCAAATTAACAACATGGGCAACATTTTGTCTCACTAATGCACACAAATCCACACCCAATTTGAACAGAAAACCTACAAATCTACAACAGCGTCCGAAACCAATCCCGCAGATGAAGAACAGAGGTGGCGGAACACCAAATCGAATTCATTCGAAAATAACAACAAATCATGAAGTAAACTCGTACCTAAACCCAATTCTCATCCTATTAGGGAGCCTAGAACATCCAGTACATGCAAAACACTTGTGACAGACCCATGTTCATCATCGCCCGAGAGCAAATCCACCAACGAGCTAGATTCCTAATCAAAACAAGCATTTGGATTCTAAAAACTGTGTAAACATTACACTTACATCGCCAACAACACGAACGATAAAAAAAACTCGCGGTAGAAGGCACGGTTGAGAAGATAGCCCAAAGGTCGGGTTCGTACAGAGGGAAGGTCAGGCGCGTTACTCACGCAGTTCAGGTGGTGATCACAATATTATTCTGATCTCATGATCAGAATAGTGTTATATATATATTGTCATATGATCTGTTATGCTAAAGTAAAAATTCAATCACAATTCAAGTATGAATAATAAACTTCGTTGAGAACCAACAAACTCTAATCTCAGTCACTGAGGCAATTGCAATTTATCATAACATAGGAAAGAGTCAATATAAGAGCTTTTTAGCAAATCCACATACTCGACCATCTTTTTGTCTTTCAGAATTGCTAACACTCACGCAATATTTATGGGTATGAAGTTTTAATCAGACACAGAGAAAGATAGGGGCGTATAATTTTGCCTCCCAACATTTTACCTCAAGGGTAATGTCAACAATAATAGTTCATGAAGACTCACATCCAATTAGCTATATATATCAAGATCTTTCCAACACATTGTGCTTGCCAAAGGATAAAATGTAAAAAGGAAAGGTGAAGATCACCATGACTCTTATGGAAGGTAGAAGATGAAAGTAAAATATAGGCCCTTCGCAGAGGGAAGCAGATGTTGTCATGCACTTTTATGGTTGGATGCACAAAATCTTAATGCAAAAGAACGTCACTTTATATTGCCACTTGTGATATGGACCTTTATTATGCAGTCCGTCGCTTTTATTTCTTCCATATCACAAGATCATATAAAGCTTATTTTCTCCGCACTAATAAGTCATACATATTTAGAGAGCAATTTTTATTGCTTGCACTGATGACAACTTACTTTAAGGATCCTACTCAATCCATAGGTAGATATGGTGGACTCTCATGACAAAACTTGGTTTAGCAATATTTGGAAGCACAAGTAGTATCTCTACTTGGTGTGAAGAAATTGGCTAGCATGAGAGGGAAAGGCAAGCTCAATATGTTGGATGATCCATGACAATATAATTTATATCAGATGTAAGAAAACATAAACCATTATGTTGTCTTCCTTGTCCAACGTCAACTCTTAGCATGTCATACTTTAATGAGTGCTCACGATCATAAAATATGTCCAAGATACTATATTTATATGTGAACCTCTCTTTCTGTATTACTTCCTATTAATTGCAACGATGACCAAAACTATGTTTGTCAACTCTCAACAACTTTTATTCATCATACTCTTAATATGTGAGCTCATTACTCTCCATAAGATCCATATGATCTCTCTGTTTATTTTTATTTCTTCTCTTTTATTTTATTTAATTCCCTCAAGATCATAGCAAAATAATCAAGCCCTTGAATCAACACTAATCTTTATTATATAGCTCACAGACTCGATTACATAGAGGGATCATAAAGCAAAACTCACAACTAGATCATACTAAAACTTTATTCTACTAGATCAAGATATTACTAAAAGGATCGAACTAAGAAAAATGGTAAAGATAAAAATGATGGTGATATGATACCGTGGCACTCCCCCAAGCTTGGCAGTTACCAAGGGGAGTGCCCATACCAGATACTCAGTTCTTCTTTGTTGGTGAAGAAGGTGGAGTTGTTGATGATGGATAGTCGCACATCGAGCGTAGGAGGTCCTCCAACTTCCGGATAATGCCCTTGAGTGCGATGATATGCTCCTTCAACAAAATATTTTCACATGTGAGATACTTGTTTTGTATACGGGCTAACTCAATCATCTTGAAAGCCTCAATCTCAGTTGGGGTAAGAAGATTGTGATCAGGTTGAAGGATGTCTTCTGCTGCCGGAACTTGGTCCTTTGTGGTCTTCTTGATCCCTTCATCCTTATTGATCTCCATAGGTTCTTCCCTCTTTAGTTCTATCTTCATTAGCCAAGCATCATTGTTACCATTGTTGGAGGAGGGGGACGACATGATGCCGGCCCTGACAACCCTAACAGAAAACAGCTCAAAAACAAGAACAAAGGATATTTGCGTGGTGCGGTGGTCAAAACCTTTGGGAGATTATATAATGAATTTTTACCGACCAAAAGAAGTATCGTGCAAGAAAACGGAGTCCGGAGAGCACACGAGGTGCCCATGAGGCAGGGGGCGCGCCCAGGGGGGTAGGGCGCACCTCCCACCCTCGTGGGAGCCTCGTGTCCTTTCCGGTTTGCTTCTTATTTTCCTATTTTTCTAACTATTCCAAAACGAAGAAATATTGCCATTAGAACTGTTTTGGAGTCGGTTTACTCACCGTACCACGTACCTATTCCTTTTCGGAGTCTGAAACATTCCGGAAAGTGTCCCTTATGTATTCCTCCGGGGTTACCGTTTCAATAATATTAGTTTCGACATTTATAGGATTACTTGAGATATAATGTTTAATTCTTTGACCGTTCACCACCTTCGGATTTGTGCCTTCGAAGTTGTTGATTTTTATGGCACAGGAACGATAGACCTCCTCGATAACGTAAGGACCTTCCCATTTAGAGAGAAGTTTGCCTGCAAAAAATCTTAAACGAGAGTTGTATAGCAATACATAATCACCTACATTGAACTCACGCTTTTGTATCCTTTTATCATGCCATCTTCTAAATTTTTCTTTAAACATATTGGCATTTTCATAAGCCCGGGTGTCGGTGTCAAAACCGGCGGATCTCGGGTAGGGGGTCCCTAACTGTGCGTCTAGGCCGGATGGTAACAGGAGACAGGGGACACTTTGTTTTACCCAGGTCCGGGCCCTCTCGATGGAGGTAAAACCCTACTCCTACTTGATTAATATTGATGATATGGGTAGTACAAGAGTAGATCTACCACGAGATCAAGGAGGCTAAACCCTAGAAGCTAGCCTATGGTATGATTGTTGTGTATGGATTTGATTCTGTCCTAAGGACTACAACCCTCCGGTTTATATAGACACCGGATAGGGTTAGGGTTACACAGAGTCGGTTATAATGGTAGGAGATCTTGAATATCGCATCGCCAAGCTTGCCTTCCATGCCAAGGAAAGTCCCATACGGACACGAGACGAAGTCTTCAATCTTGTATCTTCATAATCCAGGAGTCCGGCTGAAGGTATAGTCCGGCTACCCGAACACCCCCTAATCCAGGACTCCCTCAGTAGCCCCTGAACCAGGCTTCAATGACGACGAGTCTAGCGCGCAAAATTGTCTTCGGCATTGCAAGGCGGGTTCCTCCTCCAAGTCCTTCATAGAAGATTGTAATCACCAAGAGTAGTGTCCGGCTCTGCAAAATAAGCTTCCACATATTGCCATAGAGAGAATAATATTAACACAAATCAAATCTGCTGACGTATTCCGCAGTGCGTCAACACACTACAGCCAAGTCCTTCGAATCGTTTTTATTTTTTCACCTCAGCATGTTTTGCGAGGCGGTTTCCTTGGCACGTCTTGTCAAAGCAGAGATCGTGTACCCCCTTTTACGGGATTCTCATCAATACGGACGTGGGTAACCCAACCGCGCCACTTATCACGGCGCTTGGGAGGCAAGCGAGTTTCACTAGGCAGGTGGGGACGCACAAACGCGTCCGCCTATATAAGGGGACAAGGATCCCCCTCTTTACCTACGCCTTCTTCCTCCTCTGCCTACCCATCTCCTGTGCACCCGAGCTCCAGCGCCCCAGCCTGCACTTCCCACCTCAACCTTCTCCAGCAATGTCCGGAGCGGGAGGCAAGTGGATGGTCTCCTCCGTCACGGAGGGTAAAGTAAAAAGCTAAGGAAGGCCGGATACCTGTCCAAGGACATCGCGCACCGGCTTCCCGAAGAGGGGCAGCTTATCCCCACCCCAAGGCCCCATGAGAGGGTCGTGTTTCTCCCCCACTTCCTCCGCGGACTGGGTTTTCCACTCCACCCATTTGTCCGGGGGCTCATGTTCTACTACGGCCTGGATTTCCACGATCTGGCTCCGAACTTCATCCTCAACATCTCGGCGTTTATCGTCGTGTGCGAGGCCTTTCTCCGCGTCCGCCCCCATTTCGGCCTCTGGCTCAAGACCTTCAACGTCAAGCCCAAGGTGGTGCGCGGCAGCCAGGCGGAGTGCGGAGGCGCTATGGCGGGCAAGATGGCCAACGTCCTATGGTTCGAGGGCTCTTTCGTGGAGACCCTAAAGGGATGGCAAGCCGGGTGGTTTTATATCACCGAGCCACGCGATCCGGAATGGACCGCAGCCCCCGAGTTCCGATCCGGACCCCCCACGCGGCTTATGTCCTGGAAAGAGACGGGCCTGTCGTGGGGTGACGAAAAAGAGGTGACCGGATTGCAAACATGCATCCAGTCCCTGGTGAACAAGCCAGTCCGGCTTGTTAATATAATCCAGGTTATGCTCATCCGCCGGATCCTCCCGTGCCAACAACGGGATTTTAATCTGTGGGAGTTCGACCCGGCGCAGCACCAAACCCTCAACAGGCTCTTCGACACGACGTATGAAGACGCCTGGAAGGTGCTATTCAAGGGCGCCGAGGCTCCCGCATCCGCTTCCGAGGACCGCGGATACAGCTCGCAGCGTCACGCTAGCAAGGTATGCCATCTACACCCTTCACAGGATGTTAAGCCTTTTTTCATAGTTTGACACTATGCGGGATCTGAACTCCCTTACCTTTGACAGGCTTGGCGGGCGATAGCCGAGCCGATTAACTGTCCGGCTCCGCTGCCCGAAGATCCAGCCCCAGCTTTACTGGTGAAGCTGCTGGCCCCGGCGCCTTATGTGGTGCCGGAGAAGAAGGCCAAGAAGAAGAAGACCACGGGGACTCGAAAGAGTGCCCGCAACATGGTGGTGTCGGACTCGTCATCTGACGAGTCCGAGGCGCCCTCCTCCCGCGAGAACGAGGAGGAGGAAGAAGAAAACTCTCCCTCTCCAGTGGAGGGAGGAGAGAAGAGGAAGGCCGCCCCAACGGGGGAGGCCGAGGGGTCTAGGAAAAGGAAGACCCCTCCGCCGGACTACGCCCCTGACGCCGAAGAGGGCGAAGAGGAGTGGCCGGACAGGGCCAAGCGTCCGGCGAAATCGTAAGTTCGGGTATCAGAGTAACTCATGATGTTCCTTTATTGCGCAGCTTTCCCTAATGTCGAATGTAATCATGCAGCCCACCCCGGGCCGCACTCAACGAGTCGTCGAGCGGCTCCCTGGATTCATCGGACGTGAACTCTGTTCCGCCCGCTGTCTCCCCCCGCACTGCGGATGACGCCGAAGTGGCGTCGCAACGAGCTCCGGGGCAGGAGGAGGTGGTCCTGGAGGAGCCGCAAGGCGACCTCCCGGACCCCAGGAGTGAAGGGGACAAGACCCCCCAGGGCTCCAAGTCCGGCTTTAAGCCGGACACCGTGCCGGAATCTTCAACAATTCCGGACCGCGGCAGGCGAACTCCTTCCAAGAGGAGCAAGCCTTCTGAGCCGGCAGCCTCCGTCCAACCGGAGGCGCCGGACAATCTGCTGGAGGTGCTTGAAGGCGCCTCCATCGACGAGGAGCACCGTACTATTATGAGTACGGTGATCCAGAAGGTTCAGTCCGCCAAGAGCGGGCTGAGTGAAGCTTGCGCTAGCCTCCTAACAGGCTTCGAGGTAAGTAAAAATATGTAAAAATATTACCGCATAGACAGTAGCCCCTGATGCTCTGTTTGGCGTTCGGAAAGAAAAGCCGAATAGAGGATCTATTAAATTTCGCAGGAGTCTAATAATGAAGAGTCAATATGCGTATGCAGGCTTCGCTGCTAGCCACCGCTGCACTGACTGCGGAGGTGGATGCCCTGAAACAGGGACTCGAGCGGTCCGAGCAAGAGCTCGGCCTTGCCAAGCAGCAGCTCGAGGAGAAAGAAGGTAAGAAATACCTTATAAAAAGGTGCCTATAGAGAGGCGTGATTGCAAAAAATAACAGGATTGAACTGCTTATTGTAGGGGCCACGACTGAAGTGGCGACCCTCAAGCAGGCGCTGTCCGAGGCCGAAAAGAAAACGGCCGCGGAGCGCACCGAGCGAGAGAAACTTGGGTCTCAGGTCGGCGAGATGCAGCAAGAGCTTCAGGCTCTCATGAAAAAACATGAGAGTTTGGAGCTTGAGTCGAAGACCCAAGCGTCCGAGCTCGCGACGGCCCTTGAGACTACCAAGTCTGCCAAGGCCGAAGCCCAAAAGGCCCTCCGAGAGTTGGAGGATATGAAAAAGATAGCAGCGGGTAAGGCATTCTTTATGCAAAGCAGAAATATAAAAGTAAACTACTTGTTACTTACCCGAATCCGGAGTTCTCCAGGGGCATTCGCAGATCTTCCCCGCAGCGTATCCGATGCCGCCGCATTCTACCGAGCTGAAGAGGGCAACTCGACGGAGAAGGTGTTCTGGTCTCAGTATGCTGAGGCCGGACACCCTGTGCCCTTGAGCGACCAGCTGAAACAGCTGGTCGAACTCCACAAGGCGGCCGAACAAGCCATGAAGGGCTTCATAGTTCGGCTGTGGCCTGGAGAGGCCCTGCCTGGGAGCTACTTCGGGCTGGTGCGGCGGCTGGTGGAGGCCTGTCCAAGGCTCGAGGTCATCAAGCGCTCTGTCTGCATCGAAGGTGCCCGTAGGGCCCTTGCCCGTGTAAAGGTGCACTGGGGTAAGCTGGACGGTGAGAAGCTTGTGACGGACGGGCCGCCGCCGGGGAAGGAGCATCGCAAGCCGGAGAACTACTATAAGGATGTTCTTGCGGGTGCCCGCCTTGTGGCGGATGAGTGCACCAAGGATGTAATTTTTGAATGAATTCGCTCGTGTTTATCCTGTGCGCTGAAAACTTGTTCATATGCGCTAAGCAATGCTTATTGAATTTAAAATATTATTTTCTGTGCGGCCGTTTATCAAAATTGAGAGATGGCCAGTCGTCGGCTTCTGCCCCCATGCCACTAGTGCTGGGGTGTTCGGTGATAAACCTGGGCGCTCTTTTTCCCATGGTTGGGTCCTTCGAGGGAGGCGCTCAGCACGACGAACCAGGCAATCGGACTATAATGCTTGAACACTCTCACTTAGCCATAGAACTTTATAATTTTAAATTTCGGCGAAGCCCCTAGTTCGGAAGACCGAGTTCGGGGCGCTATCCACGCCTTGGCTGGGGTTATCCAGCTCCTCGCTCGAAGCGGCATAAGCCTTTAGGGACTCGAAAAACCTCTCGAACAGCGACCGGTCTCTCGCCTCATCATGACAGTCAGTTTTAGCTTTCTCCACTGAGGTGCTTAACCCAGCTCAACCGGGGCACAATCGCAGTGGTTCTCCTAGTGCTACCTTAGCCGATATAGCGGAACGTAAGGCACCAAAACATAGGAGCCGGGCAAACCCAACTATTGACCCAAATCATGATTCGGAGCCGATGCATATAGTGCTATAAGTTCGGGGTGCCGCACTTGTGAAAGTGTACGGACTTCTCACACCATATTAAAGGGTACTGAAGCCCCTGGCGTACTTGCCGTACCACCATGTACGGGTGCGACATGTCATTAATGAACATATATATGAAAAGAGTAATGCAAAAAATAGACAAAAAGCTAAGCATTATTTATGGAGAGGCTATTTATCAAAGCCGAACGATACAAATGGTGCGGTAAGCAAAAGATATTGGACTATTCAGTATGTCCTGACCAGGGGCAGGCCGCGGAATTATATATAAAGTAGGTATACCGCTCGTAACAGAGACCACCTGGGAGTTCCATAATGCGGCATGGCTTATCTGCCTCCCTGGATCTTGCATCGTTTGTGCGGCAATCGAATTGCCGAACAGGTCGTCCGAAGTATGGAGTCCTGAAAGTAAGAAAAATTAAAAAAAGAATCCGGCAGCCCCTGGTACGTTTTAAGCCGTATTTTGGGCGTGCCGTTATTGTGCCCCTTCCCCTGTGCCCATGGTATTTCAAGGGTGTAGTTATGCACGCGAGGTACTGGTTTCACTAGGTCACGAAAGCTGGGGTTGGGGCCGCATTGCTACGCTTGCTCAGAGTGTGCCAGGTGGTCCTGCTGTAGGTTACTCCGGGCGCGCTTGGCAGTGTCTGGCTTTTTAATGGCCGGACTGGAGAATTGCCTAAGAAGGCTACTTTGTACCTCCGCTGCGAGAGCCGCCGTATGCTCCTCCGTACGGAGGGAGCGTTCGGTGTTTCCGTTGACCGTGATCACTCCTCGAGGGCCTGGCATCTTGAGTTTGAGATATGCGTAGTGCGGCACCGCATTGTATTTTGCGAATGCGGTTCTACCGAGTAGGGCGTGATAGCCACTGCGAAACGACACTATATCGAAGATTAACTCTTCGCTTCGGAAATTATCCGGGGATCCGAAGACCACGTCAAGTGTTACTGAGCCTGTACAGTTGGCTTCTACACCTGGTATGACGCCTTTAAAGGTCGTTCTTGTGGGTTTGATCCTTGAGGGATCTATGCCCATTTTCCGCACTGTGTCCTGATAAAGCAGGTTCAGGCTACTGCCGCTGTCCATGAGGACTCTTGTGAGGTGAAATCCGTCGATGATTGGGTCGAGAACCAATGCGGCGAAGCCGCCATGACGGATGCTAGTGGGATGGTCCCTCCGATCAAAAGTGATCGGGTAGGAGGACCATGGGTTGAACTTTGGGGCGACTGGCTCCATCGCGTATACGTCCCATAGCGCACGCTTCTGCTCCCGCTTGGGAATGTGGGTTGCGTATATCATGTTCACCGTCCGCACTTGTGGGGGAAAGCCCTTCTGTCCATTGTTGTTCGGCGGCTTGGGCTCCTCGTCGTCGCTGTGCAGCCCCTTGTCTCTGTTTTCGGCTCTTAACTTGCCTGCCTGCTTGAACACCCAACAATCCCTGTTGGTGTGATTGGCTGGCTTTTCGGGGGTGCCGTGTATCTGGCACAAGCGATCGAGTATTCGGTCCAAACTGGACGGGCCCTGAGTATTCTTTTTGAATGGCTTTTTCCGCTGACCGGATTTATAGCCTCTGAATCCGGCATTGACTGCCGTGTCTTCATTGCTGTCGCTGTTAGCGCGGCGTTTTTGGTTGTTCCGACGTGTCCTGCCACTTTTGTCCTTGGTATCCGAATTACCAGGGTTCTTTGATAAGTTGTTACTGCGAGCTAGCCAGCTGTCTTCACCCGCGCAAAAGCGGGTCATGAGTGTCGTGACGGCTGCCATGGATTTCGGCTTTTCCTGTCCCAGGTGCCGGGCAAGCCACTCGTCGCGGATGTTATGCTTGAAGGCTGCTAGGGCCTCTGCGTCCGGACAGTCGACTATCTGGTTTTTCTTTGTTAGGAACCGTGTCCAGAATTGTCTGGCTGATTCTTCTGGCTGCTGAATTATGTGGCTTAAGTCGTCGGCATCCGGCGGTCGCACGTAAGTGCCCTGGAAGTTGTCGAGGAATGCGGCTTCCAGGTCCTCCCAAGAACTGATTGAGTCTGCTGGCAAGCTGTTAAGCCAATACCGGGCCGGTCCTTTAAGTTTGAGCGGGAGGTACTTGATGGCGTGTAGATCATCGCCGCGCGCCATGTGGATGTGAAGGAGATAATCCTCAATCCATACCGCCGGGTCTGTGGTGCCATCGTATGATTCGATGTTTACGGGTTTAAAGCCCTCTGGGATTTTATGATCCATTACTTCATTCGTGAAGCATAGCGGGTGTGCGGCGCCTCTGTACTGGGCTATATCACGACGCAGCTCGGAAGAGCTATGTCTGTTGTGTTCGGCCCGGCCGGATTTGTTGTATCCGGCGTGAAGATCATTGTCACATGCCGTAGGGCGCCTGCGCGATCCGTAGATCGATCTTGTCTGTCTTGCCTTGTCCTCCAGTATGTCTCGCAGGTCGGGTGCATTTTCCCGTGCCTTAGTTGTGCGGCGTCGGGGCATGGCTTGGGTGGAGGGCTCAGAGGCCTCTCTGTCGCGGCCACGAGGTGGCCGGTCTGCCATGTCATGCACAGGTGATGTAGGTGCTTCCTCCTCTGATCGGGGTAGCGGCCTGCGCTTCGGGTAACTCTTGGAGGGGCGTTCGAGTTCATACTCTTCGGCCGCAAGGACTTCAGTCCATCTGTCAGCTAGCAAATCTTGGGCAGCTTTAAGCTGTTGTTGCTTTTTCTTGAGGCTGCTTGCCATGGCTAAAAGCCTGCGTCTAAAACGCTCTTGTTCGGCGGGGTCTGATGGTATGACGAATTCGTCGTCATCGAGGCTTGCCTCGTCTTCGGAGGGAGGCGTATAGTTATCATCCTCGACCTCTCGGTCTGCCGCTCTCTCATGAGGGCTGGCTTCTCCATCTTCCTGTGCCGAATCTTGCTGGGGTGGGTGTTCTTCGGCGCTATCCGGGGTAGTATTATCTCCCGTGCCGGAATCACCGTTTTTGCTTTGGCGGGATTTAGAGCGGCGCCGCTGACGCCGGCGCTTTGGCTGTTTCTTGGGGGCGTCATCCCCCATTGTTCCATCGCCATCTCCGTCTTTTGGAGTATCCACCATGTATATGTCATATGACGAGGTGGCGTTCCAGCGCCCTACAGGTGCTGGTTCCTGTTCGTCTCCTATATCATCGTCCATGCCGTCGATGTCTTCGGAGCCGAAGTCAAGTATGTCGGTTAAATCGTCAACAGTGGCTACAAAGTGGGTGGTGGGTGGGTTTTGAATTTCCTCACCGTCCGTATCCCACCGTTGCTGACCGTAGTTCGGCCAGGGCTCTCCTGATAAAGAGAGAGACTTAAGAGAATTCAGGATGTCGCCAAAAGGCAAATGCTAAAAGATGTCCGCGGCGGTGAACTCCATTACCGGTGCCCAATCGGATTCGATTGGCAGGGGTGCGGGGGGCTCGGAGTTCGGAGAGGAATCCGGCTCCTCGGAGTCACGGGCCACACGGAGTGCGGGGCTGGAGTTCGGCTCGATCGCCTCTGAGATCGCAGCCCCTAAGGCAGTGTCCAACCGCTGATCCCCGATCGGCGCAGTAGGTTCCGAATCAATGGTCGAAACCGATGCGTGTGCGGCCTCCAAGGCGCTGTTCGGCAGCAGAGCTATATCATGCCCGTCGAGACAGTGCGGCACGCTTGGCTGTGGCTCAAATCTGTCAAAGATCAAGTCCCCGCGGATGTCAGCCATGTAGTTTAGGCTTCCAAACCTGACCTGATGGCCAGGGGCGTAGCTTTCGATCTGCTCCAGGTGGCCAAGCGAATTGGCCCGCAGTGCGAAGCCGCCGAAGACGAAGATCTGTCCGGGGAGAAAAAGTCTCACCCTGGACCGCATCGTTGTTGAAGATCGAAGGAGCCATCGGGCCTAAAGGCGACGACACAGAGGAACTCTCAATGAAAGCACCAATGTCGGTGTCAAAACCGGCGGATCTCGGGTAGGGGGTCCCGAAATGTGCATCTAGGCCGGATGGTAACAGGAGACAGGGGACACTTTGTTTTACCCAGGTTCGGGCCCTCTCGATGGAGGTAAAACCCTACTCCTGCTTGATTAATATTGATGATATGGGTAGTACAAGAGTAGATCTACCACGAGATCAAGGAGGCTAAACCCTAGAAGCTAGCCTATGGTATGATTGTTGTGTATGGAGTTGATTCTGTCCTACGGACTACAACCCTCCGGTTTATATAGACACCGGATAGGGTTAGGGTTACACAGAATCGGTTACAATGGTAGGAGATCTTGAATATCGCATCGCCAAGCTTGCCTTCCACGCCAAGAAAAGTCCCATCCGGACACGGTACGAAGTCTTCAATCTTGTATCTTCATAATCCAGGAGTCCGGCTGAAGGTATAGTCCGGCTACCCGAACACCCCCTAATCCAGGACTCCCTCACTGGGTTCTCCATTAATCAAGTGAGCTAATGTCAAACAACCTCTTCTCACCGGCAAGTTTGAAATCATAATTGAGCTCTTTAATAGCCTAATATGCCTTATGTTATAGCTCAAGAGGTAAATGACATGCTTTACCATAAACCATTTTATACGGAGACATACCCATAGGATTTTTATATGCAGTTCTACAGGCCCATAATGCATCATCAAGTTTCTTGGACCAATTCTTTCTAGATCTATTAACAGTCTTTTGCAAAATTAATTTCAGCTCTCTGTTACTCAATTCTACTTAACCACTAAACTGTGGGTGATAAGGAGATACAATTCTATGATTAACGTCATACTTAGCAAGCATTTTACGAAAGCCACCATGAATAAAATGTGAACCACCATCAGTCATTAAATATCTAGGGACTCCAAACCTCGGGAAAATAACTTCTTTAAGCATCTTAATAGAGGTGTTATGATCATCACTACTAGTTGGAATAGCTTCTACCCACATAGTAACGTAATCAACAGCAACTAAAATATGTGTATACCCGTTAGAGGAAGGAAAAGGTCTCATATAATCAAAGCCCCAAACATCAAATGGTTCAGTAACAAGTGAATAATTCATAGGAATTTCTTGACGTCTACTAATATTACCAATTCTTTGACATTCATCACAAGACAAGACAAACTTACCGGCATCCTTGAAGAGAGTAGGCCAATAAAAACCGGATTGCAATACCTTATGTGCAGTTCTATCTCCAGCATGGTGTCCTCCATAAGCCTTGGAGTGACACTTGCGTAGGATTTGTTCCTTTTCATGCTCAGGTACACAACGTCTAATAATACCATCTACTCCTTCTTTATAAAGATATGGGTCATCCCAAAAGTAATGTCTCAAATCATAGAAGAACTTTTTCTTTTGCTCGTATGTGAAACTAGGGGGTATGAATTTGGCAACAATATAATTAGCATAATCAACATACCATGGAGCAGTTCGAGAAGCATTTATGACATTTAATTATTCATCAGGAAAGCTATCATCAATAGGTAGTGGGTCATCAAGAACATTTTCTAACCTAGACAAGTTGTTGAAACGATCAAGATGGACCTAGAGGGGGGTGAATAGGTACAAATACAAATTTTAATTGTTACTTGGCAATTTTAGGCAATAGTGCGGAATATGAAAGTGAGCCTAACAATTGCAAGTGTGATGCTAAGAGCTAAACAAGATAATCAAGTAATACAAGTAGATGAGTAGGCTAACAGAATATGATTTAGGTAAGTGCAGATGAGACAAGTAACCACAAGCAGAGAGTTAAGGTTAGGGATAACCGCAACTCCGAGAGACGAGGATGTAAGCCGATGTTCACTTCCTTGGAGGGAAGCTACGTCACCGTTTAGAGAGGTGGGTGTTACCACGAAGGCACACCAACGCCACGAAGGCTCACCCTATTCTCTCTTTGAGACAACACCACGAAGGCGTTTCTCAACCACTAGTGGTAGACCTTGGGGTGGTCTCCAAACCCTCACAAACTTTTCCGGGGGTAATCACAAAGGTTGATTCCTCTCCGAAAGACTCCTACCGCCTAGGAGTCTCCAACCTCCAAGAGTAACAAGAATGATGGGAAAAGCTCAAGACTTGCTCTTGTCACAAATTCCTTTGGTGCAAAGAAGGGGAAGGAGTGGATCTATCACTTGGTCGGACAACTTCTCTCAAATGCTCTCAAATCCCTTGGGGATCTAAGATTTGGTGTGGAGGAGTGAGAGAGAGAGAGTGTAATGTGTTCTAGGGTTTGTTCAAAGTGAGTGGTCACCCTATCCCGAGAGGGAAGAAAGGCTATATATAGTGGTAGTGAAGAGCTAGCCGTTTGGCCACTTAAGGCACAGGAGCTGCTGGATGTCCGGTGGGTACCGGATGACCGGTAACACAGATCAGACTGGACGTCCGGCCAGGCAGCCGGTCATCCGCTCGCTGGAGTATAAATCTGATCGCGAAAACAACACAGGTAGCGGACATCCGGAAGGCGCCGGTCGTCCGGAGCCCGGACGTCCAGTGTTGTCGGAAATCCGTTAATTGTAGTTCTGTTGGAGTGCACCGGATATCCGGAGATGAGCGGATGTCCGGTGACCGGACATCCGGTGTGACCTGTCTTCCGCTAATTTCAGTTATGTGAAGACTCACCAGACGACTGGAGAGAGTCGGATGTCTGGTTGGTTGAGAGATGCCGGACGTCCGTAGACTTCGGACGTCCGGTGAAAGTTGGACCTTTTAGCTTAGAAACCTACTACCATTTTTTCACAAGTTAGAGGAAGAATTTATGAGATGGTATGAGAGGGAATTTTGTGGTTTTGAGCAATTTCTTTCGTGAAATCCATTGATCCCCTCTTAATAGTGCGGGATCCCTACACTCAAGAGCAAAACCGAAAACAAGGAGCCGAAGCTTTTTATCTTTGTCTTGTGTCTCTGCTCTTGGGTGATATATGTTTTATGTCCGTAGTCATGATCCACACACACACATAGCCCTTGGGACATAATCCTGAGAAATACTCGATAAACATGATTAGTCTCAATATGCATGTTGTCATCAACATCAAAATACGATTAAGGGCATGATTGCACTTTCAATCTCCCCCTTTTTGGTAGTTGATGACAACATACATGCACTTTTTAGAATAAAGCTTTGAATATCAAAAGAATTTAAAAACATTGAATATCGAAGGGTTTGTTGTGGAGCTCCCCCTCAATATGTGCAATAACTCATAGGCAAACATGAAGAGAGCTCCCCCTCACTATGATACCAACACAACCGAAACTCATACACAAGATAATCAAGATAACATCAGATTTAGAATAGGCTTCACAAGGATTCATCACTCATAGCATATAACATAAGTCGGTCCAAACATATCATAAGTTCAATAACAGGTTAATCACATAGCATGAGTTCGATAACAAGATAATAAGATAATATCATAGCATCATATCACATAAATAAGTGCCTACTCCCCCTTGGCAGCAAATACCCAAAAGGAGGTGTCATAACAGCATCAAAGAGCATCATCGTCATCATCATCATGAGCACCACTACCACCAGCCTCGTCAAGGAAGTCAGCCCACTCAGGACCCGAAGGAAAGCCGAAGTCAGAAGGTGGATCATCAGGAAGACGTTCATCGTCACTCACATCGTAAACTCCGGAGTCTCTCAGACGAGCCTTCAAAGCATTCTTGGAGGTGACCAAGCGTGTGACAACATCGTGATTTTGAGAGCAATGAAAGGTAAACATCTTCATCATGGCAGAGTGAGCTTTCCCAAGAAAGCGAGAGATGCGACCAAAAGGTGCGGAGCCGGAAGAAGTAGACCGAGTGGCGGAAGAAGGAACACTAGCCGGGGTACGACGAGCAGGAGCAGAAGAGTCCTTGCGAGCCCAATCATCCGCCATGTGAGATGGACTGACCCACCGTTCGTGCAAGTGAGTGCGGGCAATGGGAAACGGAGCAACACTCTCGATAAATGCCTGAAGGAAGGGGGCATGAGGAAAGGCTCGCTTGTGTTGAAAACAAGCCAGACGGATCTCATGCCACAGAAAGTGAGGGATATTTATCTTCCCTGTGGGAGACACATAGAGGCGATGCATGAGATCAATGCAGTAGCTGTTACATGACCCCTTGTCACCCATCTTGGGATATATGGTGCGAATAACACACTGAAAAATGATGTAGAAGGGTGAGCGCCAAATTGAAACTTGGTTCAGGCCCTTATGTTTCTCCTGATTAGACATTTCACTTATGGGCTTGAGAAGATCCGCACAGACCTCTATGCTCTTGGGCTTATGGTTAGGGTCATCCTTATGGATTTTGAACCCTGTGTCAGGAAAACCAAGAGCAGCAACAAATTGAGCATAGGATGCCGTGAGCATGGTGTCGGAGGTCATCCAAGTGACAGTTTTATCGGGACCAAAGTAACAAGTGGCATAGAATTGATGAATTGCAGCATAGTTAAAATCATGCTGGAATTCAAATGGTGCAGCAAGACTGGAGGACTCAATGAGCTCAATGGCTCTCGGATATTTCTCCGGATGAGTGCGGATATGCTCTAAGTCGATGCACATATGGATAGATAACCCTTTAGGAATGACTATGGTGGTGAAAATGTCGGCTTGGACATTTGTGCGAAAACGAGCATCCTGTGAATCGCTAAGAACAGTGAATTGATTTACATCACGACGAAGCTTAAGGTAAGAAGCGATGGGAACCTCATTGAACCGTTTAATGATGCGGCCGTGAGGGAGTGGAGGTTCAAGAGAGATGCGACGGGCAGCACCTGGAGGTTGAACCGGAGGAGGAGGAGGCTTGAATGTGGGCCGACGAGTTCCAGGCTTGGGTGCAGTGGTGCGAACAGCAACATAAGTGGGTTCCTCAATTTCTTCCAATTCATCCTCGTAGTCGGATTCTTCCATCGAAGAGGCGCTAGTGGAGCTGCGAGGGTGAGCGGCACGCTTTCGAGGACGAGCGCGCTCCTGTGAATCATCGGACCCACCACGACGAGACGGACGAGAGCCTCCAGCGGTGACCTGCTTGCGAGCAGAGCGCTTTGTCCGTGGCATTGCTACCTAGGGAAGGAGGAGACTCCAAATCTTAACAATCGCCATAGATCAAGAAGGTTAGAGCAATGGGGGAAAGGAAAATAGCAGTTGCTACCTCGGGAGGTCGAGGAGAAGATGCGACGGAGAAGAGGTTTCCCCCGAAACCGGCCGGGTCGAGAGAAGGGCGGTCGGAGGTGCGACGAAGGCCGGAAGGGCCGAACAGGGTCCCGGCGGTGAGGGGCTCAGCCCATGAACGCAGCAAGGAGAGAGTGCAGCGGCGGCGGCGAGAGGAGTTAGGTTTAGAGCTGACCGGACCGCACGCCCCAGTATATATAGGCGGGCGAGAATCGTACCGGACATCCGGTGTGAACCGGACGTCCGGGACCTGAGAGGGCAACCTGATACAAGAAGTAGCGGACGACCGGAAAAAAACATACGTCTGACGCTTTTAGACAGAGCAGTAATTAACGGAAGTCCGGTTACAGCGGACGACCGACAGTAGGGCACCAAAGAAATTTTTATGGATGACCGGTACAGATAGGACGACCTGTGCAAGAGCACCAGAGAGGATTTGACGGACGTCCAGTCTTGACGGACGTCCAGTCTTGACGGACGTCCAGTCTTGACGGACGTCCGGTGGAATTTTTTATGTTTAATATCTTTTCGAGGAAGACTAGGGTGCCATAGTTGGTGCTAATGACAATGATGGAGAGATGATGAGTGAAATATGTAGCAGGATGCAAGGACACCCTAGATGAAGCAATGAGTTTCCTAAACCAACAATAATAAACACACATACTGCTCATATGTTGTTCTAATGACAAGGCGGTGGCTGATGCCACCATGTATGAGTATACGTGACATGACACTGCAAAGATTTGAACTTTGGGTCCATAATCACTACGCCATCATTGAAAGCACCATAGTTAGAGTAACATGGTAACTTTGAGAGTGTTTGTTCTTTTTATGCATTTCATAGGGTGAGAGAACGCATGAGTTGAGTGTCTCCCCCTAAATATATGCCTACATAGAGACAGGACATTATGACAATGCATGCATGAGTACTAGTTTTCACATAATGTTGTCAAGCTCCAAGATACCAAGTTCACGCCTAAGTTGACAAAATCTTGCCTCATCCAATGGCTTGGTGAAAATATCTGCAAGTTGCATATCTGTGCCAACATGAGCAATGTCAATATCACCCTTCTCCACATGATCTCTCAGGAAGTGGTACCTAATGTCAATGTGCTTGGTGCGGGTATGATCTTTGGGGTTCTCAGCAATATTAATGGCACTTTCATTATCACATAGAAGAGGCACATGTCTATAGGTGATACCGTAATCCTTCAAAGTTTGCCTCATCCATAGTAACTGAGTTGCACAACTGGCGGTTGCAATATATTCAGCTTCGGCAGTGGAGAGGGCAACACAATTTTGCTTCTTCGAGGACCAACTTACCAAGGAGCGTCCAAGAAATTGACATGCACCGGAGGTGGATTTACGATCCACTTTGTCTCCAGCCCAATCCGCATCCGTGTACCCAATGAGATCAAACTTAGCATCCTTGGGGTACCATAGACCCAACTTTGGGGTGTGAACAAGGTATCTAAGAATATGCTTAACCGCCTTATGATGGCTTTCCCTAGGGGAAGCTTGAAATCTAGCACACATGCATACACTAAACATGATGTCTGGTCTAGATGCACAAAGATAAAGCAATGAACCAATCATAGAGCGGTATTTAGATGGGTCGAAGGGGATACCGTTTGAGTCTTCAGTGAGTACAGTTTTGGTTGGCATGGGGGTCTTACATGGGCTAGCATCAGACATGCCAAATTTTGCTAGGATATCCTTGAGGTATTTGGCTTGAGACAAGAAAATTCCTTCTTGAAATTGTTGAATTTGAAAACCGAGGAAGAACTTCAAATCCGCATTGAGTGACATTTCAAAATTCTTGGTCATTGATGCCGCAAACTTCTTGCATAAATGAATGTTAGGAGAACCAAAAATGATATCATCTACATAGATTTGGCATAAGATCAAATCACCTTTGTCCCTCTTAGTAAAAAGAGTGGGATCGATCACCCCTCTCACAAAACCATCATCGAGTAGAAACTTCTTAAGATGATCATACCAAGCACGAGGTGCTTGTTTGAGGCCATACAAAGCCTTATGAAGTTTATACACATAGTCTTTGTGATCGGGGTCAACGAACCCAGGTGGTTGTGATACATATACTTCTTCTTGTAGAGGACCGTTAAGGAAAGCACTCTTCACATCCATTTGATGTAATGTAAAGCCATTGAAAGCAGCATAAGCAAGTAAGATGCGAATGGATTCAAGACGGGCAACGGGGGCAAAGGTCTCACCAAAGTCCAAACCTTCAACCTGTGAGTACCCTTGTGCCACTAACCTTGCCTTATTGCGGATGATTACACCATTCTCATCTTGCTTGTTCTTGAAAATCCACTTTGTTCCAATGACGTTGTGTTCCGTAGTTGGCCTCTTGACTAATGACCACACTTGATTGCGCTCAAAACTATTCAACTCTTCTTGCATAGCAATAGGCCAATCGTTGTCTATCAACGCATCTTGTACCTTGAGAGGCTCAACACTAGACACAAAAGAAAAGTGAGCACAAAAGTTTGTCAATTGTTTACGAGTGACTCTACCTTCCGATATGCCAGTGAGGATTTTATCAACATCAACACGACCGGCCACTCGAGGCATGATGGAGGTTAAGGTTTCGCGAGGTTCAACTTCATGTCCATCATCCACGTCCTCAACATATGGATCATTAATGTGTGGTGGAAAATCTTCTTCTTCTTGCATTTGTTGAGGTTCATTGTCAATGATTGCACTTTCTTGTTCTTTCCCTTGAGGATGATCTTGTTCTTGATGATTATCATGAAGAAGAACTTGATCATCATCTTGTACTTGGACTAAGGGCATTGATTTAGTAATAGGTGCTTGTGGTGGTATGGGTGTGGAAGTAGTTTTATGGTGTGTGAGGCCTTCATCTTCTTCTTCATCATCATGAGGGTTTTGTTCCATTGGAAGAAGTGCACCAACACCCATCATCAAGATATCTTGAGAAGAATCTTCTTCACCTACATCACTTAGATCAACTTGCTCCCCATGGGAGACATTAAATTCATCAAACACCACGTCACAAGTTTCTACAACACATCCATTGGATTTGTTGTAGACTCTATAGGCGTGAGAGTTTGATCCATAACCAACAAATATGCCCTCAATGGTTTTAGATTGAAATTTTCCTAACCGCTCTCTTTTGTTGAGGATGAAGCATTTACACCCAAATACACGAAAGTACTTGACATTTGGCTTGTTCCCGGTCAGGAGCTCATATGGAGTCTTTTCCAATATCGTGCGGAGGAAGAGCCGGTTTGAAGCATGACATGCAGTGTTGACGGCCTCGGCCCAAAAACTATGTGGCGACTTGTATTCATCCAACATGGACCTTGCCATCTCCACAAGGGTGCGGTTCTTCCTTTCTGCAACACCATTTTGTTGGGGAGTGTATGGAGCTGAATATTGATGCTCAATCCCTTCATCACTAAGAAATCCTTCCAAGGTGTAATTCTTGAACTCGGAACCATTATCACTTCTTATTGCCATGATTTCTTTGTCAAACTTGCGTTGTGCTTGCTTGGCAAAATCAATGAAGGTGATCTTCGTCTCGTCTTTGGACTTGAGGAAAAACACCCATGTGTATCTTGAGTAATCATCCACAATGACAAGTCCATACTTTTTCCCACCAAGACTATCCCATGAAGGAGGCCCAAACAGATCCACATGAAGGAGCTCCAAAGGCCTTGAAGTAGACACAATATTCTTGGGTGGGTGCTTTGATTGATGTTGCTTCCCGGCTATGCATGCACTACACACACGATCTTTCTCAAAAGAGACATTTGTTAGTCCAAGGATGTGATTTCCCTTTAAGAGATCTTGAAGATTTCTCATGCCGACATGGGCTAGTCGGCGATGCCATAGCCACCCCTTGTCGGCCTTGGCCATTAGACAAGTTGCATGGAATGTGCTCTCTTTCGAGAAATCAACCGTGTAAAGGTTGCCATCCAACTCTCCAACAAAGGCCACTTCGAGAGTATCTCTCTTAAAGACTTTCACATCCGTTAGTCCAAATAGTGTATCATAACCAACAGAGGCCAATTGGCGAACAGAAAGCAAATGGTATTTAAGGGATTGGACAAGCATGACATTTGCAAGAGACATGTCATTTGTGATAGCCACCTTACCCAAACCGAGTACCTGTCCTTTTGATCCTCCACCAAACATAATGCTCATAAATGGTTGAATAGCTTCCATGAAATCGTAGAGCAACTTGCTATCTCCGGTCATATGATTGGTACATCCACTATCAATCACCCATTTTACTCCACCGGAGAAGGCAACCTACACACAATTATTACTTGGTTAGAGGCACCCATTTTGCAATGGGACCTCTCAAGTTAGTCACAAGGGTCTTAGGGACCCAAATAGCATAAAACCGAAATGCATTTTGAGGACCAACAAACTTTGCACAAACTTCTCCATCCTTAGTCTTACGAAGAACATAGGATGGAGGCATGAACTCTTTTGGCTTGATGACAGTGGGCATGCCCCTTGTGGCCTTCCCACAAACAACCTTACCTTTCTCCTTGTGCCCTTCTCGTACAAAAGTTTCTTCTAGAGGGGTGGTGCACTTTTGAGAGGATGTCTTCTTCTTGCTTGTGCTTGGGTCAAACCCGAGTCCTTCTTTGGCAAACACTTCATTGTGTTGGCTCAACACCTCATTAAGGTTCTTTTGCCCTTGAGCACATGTCATGAGACCTTTCTCGATTTGAGCTTTCAGAAAGCGATTCTCCTCAAGAATAGATGCTAGATCACTACTAGAGTTAGTAGTACAAGCATCAACATTGATAATAGGAGAAGAGTAAGCCTTGGCTAGAGTTTCAAGATAAGTAAGCTTGAGTGTCTCAAAACTCTTTGTAAGAAGGGTGAGCTCTTCTTCCTTGGTCTTGAGGGACACGGATAGGAGCTCACAATCCTTAGAGAGAGAAGCATTAGACTATACAAGCTTACTTTTATCATTCATCAACTCTCGCAAGAGTCGATAGCCTTTTTCAAGGAGGCAAGATCTCTAGTATGAACATCAATGTTTGCACCAATTTTTAAGAATAGTTCATCATTGCGTGCTTCCTCATATTGGATTTTCCGCTCAAGGATTTCATATTTTTTCCTTTTCCTTGGTGACGAGGGTTTCGAGTTCCTTAATGGAAATGGTGTGCTTACTCACCATCTCCATAAGCATACGAAACATAGTGAGCTTCTTTCCTTTAACAGAGCACATGAACTTATTTAGTTTAGCAAGCATAGGATCATTTATATCATCATCCTCATACCTATCCTCCACATCAAGATACTCATCACTAGGAGTAGGAGGAGTGAAAAGAGGAGGGTTTGATCGTGGGGTTACCTTGACCTTGTCAGGAGAGTGTTGGTCCTCTCCATCTTCTACCACGGCCTTCGCCATGAGACACTTGTGAGCGTTGCCCTTGTAATCCTTCATGTAGTTGTAGGTGACAACTTCACCACTCTTGTTGACTAGCCTCAATGTGTTTTGAGAATCTTGAGCAACTCCGGCAACACCACTAACATCATCCGGATCGGATTCTTCTTGAGCAACCATTGCTTTCCCCTCTCTCTTCTTGAGCTTGGAGTTCAAAGGATTTGGCAACTTCTTCTTGGGAAAGGTCTTGGGAAACCTTGGTTTATCTTCTCTCTTCTCATAAGGGCACTCATTGGAGAAGTGGTTGGTTTCTTCATAGTTGTAGCATTTTCTTACTTTCTTCTTTTGAAACCTTCCCTTGAATTTTCCCGCGCTAAACTTCTTGACAAAGAGAGCCATGTCTTCATATGAAGGGCCCTCATCGGATTCAACCTCATCACCATCTTCTTCATCATCATCATCATCATCTTCTTCTTCTTCACTTTGCTCATCTTCACATACATGCTTGGCCTTCAATGCAAGATTGATCTTCGATGATGGGGTACCATGCATGGCAAGATGTTTTGTAGCATTTGCCTTTGACTCTTCAAATAGTTGGAAAGTGGATATGATGTCATCTGTAGTCATTTCCTTGAAGGCATGGTGTTGTCTTATGTCCCACACCATCTGATGGTGATATGGAGCAAGAGCATGGAGCAACTTGTCCACAAGGAATCACTTAGTCATGTTAAATCCATCTTCTGTCTTGTCACACTCACATGACTCAATATCAGCGGTGAGAGTCATGAGATGCTCAAGGAGTTGATTTGGAGTTTCACCTTTCTCCATACAAAAGTTTTGCAATTGCCCCTTGGCAATTTCATATTGAGCACTCCGAAGGGTGGAGGTACCGGTCCTGGATCTTATAATACTTTCCCATAATTCCTTGCCACTTGTGATGTGTATGAAAGGTCTCCTTTGCTTTTCAACCATACCTCTCCTTATACACATGATTGCCGTGTCATTAAGATTCTTGTCATAGATTTCTCTTGGTGTAGGATTCTTTGGATCAACCACATGGTAACCATACTCCAAGATCTCTAGCATCTCATCGTTTCCAAATCGAAGATAATCCTGCATAGCAACTCTCCACAAAGCAAAATCGGAAGTGGAGTCAAGTAAAGGAGGTTTGCCTTAAGAGTTATATTTTGGTTTCTCAACTTGGGGTGTTGCATAAAGCCAAGGAACACTAGGGTGTTCATTGCTAGGAGGTTGTTGACCAAGTGACGGAGTATGCACAGTTGCTCTCGAAGCCGCACCACCCGAAAGTGATGCAAGCACCATGGATAATGTGGCTATCCTCATTTGGACCAAGGCCTCTACAGAAGCATCATGCTCCTCCTTTTGCTTAGCAAGGGCCCATTCTAGATCCTCAGAAGTAAAGGTCTTGACTTCAGAAGAAGCCTCGCCTTTATCCTTCGGATCTACAACAAGGGGAGTCCCATCGGGGTTCATCTTGCTCTAGGGCGGTTAAGCCACGAGAATAGAGCACGAGGCTTTGATACCAATTGAAAGGATCGAGATGGACCTAGAGGGAGGGTGAATAGGTAGAAATACAAATTTTAATTGTTACTTGGCAATTTTAGGCAATAGTGTGGAATATGAAAGTGAGCCTAACAATTGCAAGTGTGATGCTAAGAGCTAAACAAGATAATCAAGTAATACAAGTAGATGAGTAGGCTAACACAATATGATTTAGGTAAGTGCAGATGAGACAAGTAACCACAAGCAGAGAGTTAAGGTTAGGGATAACCGCAACTCCGAGAGACGAGGATGTAAGCCGATGTTCACTTCCTTGGAGGGAAGCTACGTCACCGTTTAGAGAGGTGGGTGTTACCATGAAGGCACACCAACGCCACAAAGGCTCACCCTATTCTCTCTTTGAGACAACACCACGAAGGCGTTTCTCAACCACTAGTGGTAGACCTTGGGGTGGTCTCCAAACCCTCACAAACTTTTCCGGGGGTAATCACAAAGGTTGATTCCTCTCGAAAGACTCCTACCGCCTAGGAGTCTCCAACCTCCAAGAGTAACAAGAACGATGTGAAAAGCTCAAGACTTGCTCAAGTCACAAATTCCTTTGGTGCAAAGAAGGGGAAGGAGTGGATCTATCACTTGGTCGGAAAACTTCTCTCAAATGCTCTCAAATCCCTTGGGGATCTAAGATTTGGTGTGGAGGAGTGAGAGAGAGAGTGTGTGATGTGTTCTAGGGTTTGTTCAAAGTGAGTGGTCAGTCCTATCCCGAGAGGGAAGAAAGGCTATATACAATGGTAGTGAAGAGCTAGCCGTTTGGCCACTTAAGGCACAGGAGCTGCCAGACGTTCGGTGGGTACCGGACGACCGGTGACACAGATCGGACCGGGCATCCGGCCGGGCAGTCGATCGTCTGCTCGCTGGAGTATAAATCTGACCGCGAAAACAACACAGGTAGCAGACATCCGGAAGGCGTCCGTCGTCCGGAGCCCGGACGTCCGGTGTTGTCGGAAATCCGTTAATTGTAGTTCTGTTGGAGTGCACTGGATATCCGGAGATGAGCGGACGTCCGGTGCCTGGACATCCGGTGTGACCGGTCTTCCGCTAATTTCAGTTCTGTGAAGACTCACCAGACGACTGGAGAGAGTTGGATGTCTGGTTGGTTGAGAGAGGCCGGACGTCCCTAGACTTCGAACGTCCGATGAAAGTTGGACCTTTTAGCTTAGAAACCTACTACCATTTTTGCACAAGTTAGAGGAAGAATTTATGAGATGGTATGAGAGGGAATTTTGTGGTTTTGAGCAAGTTCTTTCGCGAAATCCATCGATCCCCTCTTAATAGTGCGGGATCCCTACACTCAAGAGCAAAACCGAAAACAAGGATCCGAAGCTTTTTATCTTTGTCTTGTGTCTCTGCTCTTGGGTGATATATGTTTTTATGTCCGTAGTCATGATCCACACACACACATAGCCCTTGGGACATAATCTTAAGAAATACTCGATAAACATGATTAGTCTCAATATGCATGTTGTCATCAACATCAAAATATGATTAAGGGCATGATTGCACTTTCAGTTGTCTGCAACGGGGTTCTCAGCTCCATTTTTATCAATAATATGCAAATCAAATTCTTGTAGCAGGAGAACTCATCTAATAAGTCTAGGTTTAGCATCTTTATTTTCCATAAGGTATTTAATAGCAGCATGATCAGTGTGAATAGTTACTTTATAATCAACAATATAAGGTCTAAACTTATCACAAGCAAATACAACTGCTAAGAACTCCTTTTCTGTGGTAGCATAATTTCTCTGGGCATTGTCTAGAGTTTTACTAGCATATTGAATAACATTTAATTTCTTATCAACTCTTTGCCCTAGAACAACACCTACAGCATAATCACTAGCATCACACATAATTTCAAAGGGTAAATTCCAATCAGGTGGCTGAACAATAGGTGCAGAAATCAATGATTTTCTTAAGTATTTCAAATGCTTCTACGCAATCATCATCAAATACAAAAGGAATATCTTTTTGTAATAGATTAGTCAGAGGCCGAGAAATTTTTGAGAAGTCCTTAATGAACCTCCTATAAAAACCGGCATGACCGAGGAAGCTTCTTATACCTTTAATGTCCTTGGGACACGGCATCTTTTCAATAGCATCAACTTTAGCTTTATCAACTTCAATACCTCTTTCGGAAATTTTATGCCCCAAGACAATACCTTCATTAACCATAAAGTGGCATTTCTCCCAATTTAGAACAAGATTAGTTTCTTAACATCTCTGCAAAACTCGATCAAGATTGCTCAAGCAATCATCAAAAGAGGATCCATAAACGGAGAAATCATCCATGAATACCTCACAAATCTTTTCACAAAAGTCAGAGAATATAGCCATCATGCATCTTTCAAAGGTAGCAGGTGCATTACATAAACAAAAGGCATACGTCTATAAGCAAAAGTACCGAAAGGGCAAGTAAAAGTGGTCTTTGATTGATCATCAGCTGACACGGGTATTTGAGAGAAGCCAGAGTAACCATCTAGAAAGCAAAAATGTGTATGTCTGGATAATCTTTCTAGCATTTGATCAATAAAAGGCAAAGGGTAATGATCTTTTTAGTAGCCTTATTTAATTTGCAGAAATCAATTACCATCCCATAACCTGTAATAATTCTTTGCGGAATCAATTCATCTTTATCATTAGGAACAACAGTAATACCTCCCTTCTTAGGGACAC
Source organism: Triticum aestivum (assembly GCF_018294505.1). Taxonomy (NCBI): domain Eukaryota; kingdom Viridiplantae; phylum Streptophyta; class Magnoliopsida; order Poales; family Poaceae; genus Triticum; species Triticum aestivum. Next base: position 140,070,574 of record NC_057800.1, read on the forward strand.
AATGGACATGACTTACCCACTGACTATCAGCAACGGGATAAATTATACCTGCCTCGAGGAGCTTTAATATTTCTTTTCTTACCACTTCTTTCATCTTAGGATTCAGCCGTCGTTGATGACCAATAACTGGTTTGGCGTCTTCCTCCAAATTTATTTTGTGTTGAATAGTGTGGGACTAATGCCCTTAAGATCATCAAGAGTATATCCAATAGCAACACGGTGCTTCTTCAGAGTTTTCAATAATTTCTATTCCTCCTTCTCTGAAAGGTTAGCACTAATAATAATAGGATATATTTTCTTTTCATCAAGATAAGCATATTTAAGTGTATCAGGTAATGGTTTAAGCTCAAACACGGGATCACCCTTGGGTGGAGGAGGATCCCCTAGGATTTCAACAGGCAAATTGTGTTTCAGAATAGGTCCCTGTTTAAAGAATACTTCATCTATTTCCCTTCTTTCATTCATGAACATGTCATTTTCATGGTCTAGCAAATAATGTTCTTATGGATCAGTAGGAGGCACGGCAATAGAAGAAAGACCAATAATTTCATCTTTACTAGGCAATTATTTATCATGGGGTTGTCTATGAAATTTAGAAAAACTAAACTCATGAGACATATCCCCTAAACCAACAGAAACAACATCCTTATTGCAGTCTATCTTAGCATTAACAATATTCAAGAAGGGTCTACCAAATATATTGGGACAAAAGCCATCTTGTGGGGAACCAAGAACAAGAAAATCAGCAGGATATTTAACCTTCCCACACAAGACTTCAACATCTCTAACAACCCCGATTGGTGAAATAGTATATCTATTAGCAAGCTTAATGGTAACATCAATACCTTCTATCTCAGCTGGTGCAATATCATGCATAATTTCTTTGTATAAGGAAATAGGTATTGCAGTAGCACTAGCACCCATATCACACAAGCCATGATAAAAATGATCTCCTATTTTAACAGAAATAATAGGCATGCCTACGACAGGTCTATGTTTATCTTTAGCACCAGGTTTAGCAATTCTAGCAGTCTCATCACAGAAGTAAATAACCTACCCATCAATATTATCGGCCAAGAGATCTTTAACCATAGCAACATGAGGTTCAACTTTAACTTGCTCAGGGGGTTTAGGTGTCTTAATATTACTTTTGTTGACAACAGTTGAAGCTTTAGCATGATTCTTCATTCTAACAGGGAAATGTGGTTTCTCAACATAAGCAGTAGGAACAACAGGATCATTATAAGTGATAGTCTTTTCTTCAACTTTAATAGGTGCAACTACTTTTACTTCAATGGGGGGATTATATTTAAACCACTTATCTTTAGGGAGATCAACATGAGTAGCAAAGGATTAACAGAAAGAAGCTACTATCTCAGAGTCAAGTCCATATTTAGTGCTAAATTTACGGAAAACATCGATATCCATAAAAGATTTAACACAATCAAACTTAGGTGTTATACCTGACTCCTTAACTTCGTCGAGATCCCAATCTTCAAAGTTGCATTTAATTCTCTCCAATAAATTCCATTTGTATTCAATAGTCTTCATCATAAAGGAACCAATACAAGAAATATCGAGCATGGAGCGATTGTTGTCAGAAAGCCGAGCATAAATTTTTTGAATAATCATTTCTCTTGAGAGCTCATGATTGGGGCATGAATATAACATTGACTTAAGCCTCCCCCAAGCTTGAGCTATGCTTTCTCCTTCGCAAGGCCAAAAATTATATATATAATTACGATCATGATGAACAAGATGCATAGGATAAAACTTTTGATGGAATTCCAATTTCAAACGTTTGTAGTCCCATGATCCTATATCATCACATAGCCTATACCATGTCAATGCATATCCCTTCAAAGATAAAGGGAAGACCTTTTTCTTGATAACATCATCGGGCATACCTGCAAGCTTAAATAATCCACAAACTTCATCCACATAGATTAAGTGTAAGTCATGATGCAATGTTCCATCTCATGCAAAAGGATTAGCTAGCAATTTCTCTATCATACCCGAAGGAATTTCAAAGTAAACATTTTCAGTAGGTTCAGTAGGTTGAGTAGGTTGAGGAGCAACTATTTGCTCTACCGGTCGGGGTGAAGATACCCCGAACAAGCCCCTCAAAGGATTACTTTCCATAGTAACAAGTGACAGTAAATTTCAGCACACTATATAAATTTTTCCTTACCAAATTCCACCTACCAAAGGCGCTACACTCCCCGGCAACAGCGCCAGAAAAGAGTCTTGATGACCCACAAGTATAGGGGATCTATTGTAGTCCTTTCGATAAGTAAGAGTGTCGAACCCAATGAGGAGCAGAAGGAAATGATAAGCGGTTTTCAGCAAGGTATTCTCTGCAAGCACTGAAATTATCGGTAACAGATAGTTTTGTGATAAGGTAATTGGTAACAAGTAACAAGTAATAAAAGTAAATAAGGTGTAGCAAGATGGCCCAATCCTTTTTGTAGCAAAGGACAAGCCTTGACAAACTCTTATATGATGTAAGGCGCTCCCGAGGACACATGGGAATTATCGTCAAGCTAGTTTTCATCACGATCATATGATTCGCGTTTGGTACTTTGATAATCTGATATGTGGGTGGACCGGTGCTTGGGTATTATCCTTACTTGGACAAGCATCCCACTTGTGATTAACCCCTATTGCAAGCATCCGCAACTACAACAGAAGTATTAAGGTAAACCTAACCATAGCATGAAACATATGGGTCCAAATCATCCCCTTACGAAGCAACGCATAAACTAGGGTTTAAGCTTCTATCACTCTAGCAACACATCATCTACTTATTACTTCCCAATGCCTCCCTCTAGGCCCAAACAATGGTAAAGTGTCATGTAGTCGACGTTCACATGACACCACTAGAGGGGTGACAACATACATCTCATCAAAATATCGAACGAATACCAAATTCACATGACTACTAATAGCAAGACTTCTCCCACGTCCTCAGGAACAAACGTAACTACTCACAAAGCATATTCATGTTCATAATCAGAGGGGTATTAATATGCATAATGGATCTGAACATATGATCTTCCACCAAGTAAACCAACTAGCATCAACTACAAGGAGTAATCAACACTACTAGCAACCCACAAGTACCAATCTGAGGTTTGAATACAAAGATTGGATACAAGAGATGAACTAGGGTTTGAGATGAGATGGTGCTGCTGAAGATGTTGAAGGAGATTGACCCCCTCCCGATGAGAGGATCGTTGGTGATGACGATGGTGATGATTTCCCCCTCCCGGAGGGAAGTTTCCCCGGCAGAACAGCTCCGCCAGAGCCCTAGATTGGTTCCGCCAAGGTTCCGCCTCGTGGCGGCGGAGTTTCGTCCCGAAAGCTTGCTTCTGATTTTTTCCTCGACGAAAGACTCCATATAGCAGAAGATGGGCATCGGAGGGCCACCAGGGGGCCCACGAGGCAGGGGACGCATCCAGGGGGTAGGGCGCGCCCCCACCCTCGTGGCTAGGGTGTGGCCCCCCTCTGGAACTTCTTGTGCTCAGTATTTTTTATATATTCTGGAAATAGCTTCCGTGAAGTTTCAGGACTTTTGGAGCGGTGTAGAATAGGTCTCTAATATTTGCTCCTTTTCCAGCCCAGAATCCTAGTTGCCGGCATTCTCCCTCTTCATGTAAACCTTGTAAAATAAGAGAGAATAGGCATAAGTACTGTGACATAATGTGTAATAACTTCCCATGATGAAATAAATATTGATATAAAAGCATGATACAAAATGGACATATCACTAGGCTCGTCAAGTTTAACCCGAGTATTCTACGTGTGCAAAACTGGCTTGCACCCGTTGTATGAGAATGTACAGCTTATCACACCCGATCATCATGTGGTGACTCGGCACGACGAACTGTCGCAACGGTGCATACTCAGGGAGAACACTTATACCTTGAAATTTTAGTAAGGGATCATCTCATAATGCTACCGTCGTACTAAGAAAAATAGGATGCATAAAAGATAAACATCACATGCAATCAAAATATGTGACATGATATGGCCATCATCATCTTGTGCCTTTGATCTCCATCTCCAAAGTACCGTCATGATCTCCATCGTCACCGGCATGACACCATGATCTCCATCATCTTGATCTTTATCAACGTGTCGTCACATGGTCGTCTTGCCAACTATTTCTTTTGCGACTATTGCTATCGCATAGCGATAAAGTAAAGCAATTATATAGCGCTTGCATCTTATGCAATAAAGAGACAACCATAGGGCTCCTGCCAGTTGCCGATAACTTTAACAAAACATGATCATCTTATACAACAATTTATATCTCATCATGTCTTGACCATATCACATCACAACATGCCCTGCAAAAACAAGTTAGAGGTCCTCTACTTTATTGTTGCAAGTTTTACGTGGCTGCTACGGGCTTAGCAAGAACCGTTCTTACCTACGGCATAAAAACCACAACGTGGTATAGTGATTGCTTTTTGATCTTCAGAAAGAACCCTATTCATTGAATCCGATTCAACTAAAGTTGGAGAAACAGACACCCGCCAACCACCTGTGTGCAAAGCACGTCAGTAGAACCAGTCTCATGAACGCGGTCATGTAATGTTGGTTCGGGCCGCTTCATCCAACAATACCGCCGAATCAAGAAACAACTAGTGACGGCAAGCAATATGTATATACCCACGCCCACAACTCCTTTGTGTTCTACTCGTGCATATAACCTCTACGCATAGACCTGGCTCGGATGCCACTGTTGGGGAACGCGGTAATTTCAGAAAAATTCCTACGCACACGCAAGATCCATCTAGGTGATGCATAGCAACGAGAGGGGGAGAGTATATCTACGTACCCTCGTAGATCGAAATCGGAAGCGTTAAGTAATGTGGTTGATGTAGTCGAACGTCTTTGCGATCCAACCGATCAAGTACCAAACACACGGCACCTCCGCGATCTGCACACGTTTGGCTCGGTGACATCCCTCGTACTCTTGATCCAGTTGAGGCCGAGGGAGAGTTTCGTCAGCACAACGGCGTGATGACGGTGATGATGAAGTTACCGACGTAGGGCTTTGCCTAAGCACTACAACGATATGACCGAGGTGAAAATCTGTGGAGGGGGGCACCGCACATGGCTAAGACAACTGTCAACTTGTGTGTTCTAGTGTGCCCCCTGCCCCCGTATATAAAGGAGCAAGGAGGAGGCCGGCCGGCCCCTAGGGCGCGCCCCCAAGAGGGGAATCCTACTAGGACTCCAAGTCCTAGTAGGAATCCACCAAGAGGGAGAGAGGGGGAAGGAAGGAAGAGGGTGAAGGGAAGGAAAGGGGGGCGCCGCCCCCTTCCCCTTGTCCAATTCGGACCCAAAGGGGGGGCAGCCCCTCCTGGCCCTTCCTCTGTTCCCACTAAGGCCCATAGAGGCCCATTAGTTCCCCCGGGGTTTCCGATAACCTCCCGGCACTCTGATATTTATCTGGTGACCCCCGAAACTCATTCGATGTTCGAATAACATCGTCCAATATATCAATCTTTATGTCTCGACCATTTCAAGACTCCTCTTCATGTCCGTGATCACATCCGAGACTCCAAACTACCTTTGGTACATCAAAACACATAAACTCATAATACCGATCGTCATCGAACGTTAAGCGTGCGGACCCTACGGTTCGAGAACTATGTAAACATGACCGAGACTCATCTCTGGTCAATAACCAATAGCGGAACCTAGATGCTCATATTGGTTCCTACATATTCTACGCAGATCTTTATCGGTCAAACCGCATAACAACATACGTTGTTCCCTTTGTCATTGGTATGTTACTTGCCCGAGATTCGATCGTCGGTATCTCAATACCTAGTTCAATCTCGTTATCGGCAAGTCTCTTTACTCGTTTCCTAATGCAACATCCCGCAACTAACTCACTAGTCACATTGCTTGCAAGGCTTATAGTGATGTGCATTACCGAGAGGGCCGAGAGATACCTCTCCGACAATCGGAGTGACAAATCCTAATCTTGATCTATGCCAACTCAACAAACACCATCGGAGACACCTGCAGAGCATCTTTATAATCACCCAGTTACGTTGTGACGTTTGATAGCACACTAAGTGTTCCTCCGGTATTCGGGAGTTGCATAATTTCATAGTTATAGGAACATATATAAGTTATGGAGAAAGCAATAGCAATAAACTAAATGATCATAGTGCTAAGCTAACAGATGGGTCTAGTCCATCACATCATTCTCTAATGATGTGATCTCGTTCATCAAATGACAACACATGTCCATGGCTAGGAAACTTAACCATCTTTGATTAACGAGCTAGTCAAGTAGAGGCATACTAGGGACAATCTGTTTGTCTATGTATTCACACATGTACTAAGTTTCCGGTTAATACAATTCTAGCATGAATAATAAATATTTATCATGATATAAGGAAATATAAATAACAACTTTATTATTGCCTCTAGGGCATATTTCCTTCAAGCATCTTGTCGACGTCTGCTTCCTGCTCCGCCTATAGGATACGAGGTTGGCCTCCGATTGAAAGGACTCGAGGATTGTTCGCTGCTTCACCTACAGATATGTGTCGGCCGCGTCGCCTCGTGCTCCTCTTGCTCCTCGTCCTTCTATGCGTCCTCCTCATCCTCTTCCCGCCCCGCGTCCTCATCCAGATCCACCGCATCGGGAGGTATCTCCACGGCGATCTAGTCTTCACGCCTTGCCCGGATCTGCTCAAGGAGCTGCAGCCGACGCTCTGGTGTTACATAAGGATAGCTCCTGACCCATCGGCATGGTGGCATGGCTACTTGATTGTGGTGACGGCGGGCGGGTGAAATGTGGAGGTGGAAGACGATTGGAAAGTGGTGGCGGCGGACGGGAGGGGAGGAAATGTGGATGGGTAGGGTTTCGGTGCCGGCGTCCACCTTAAATAGTCGGCTAGGGGCCTTGCGCGGCGCATCGGAGCGCCAACACGTGGCGCTATCAGTCCATCGCAGGAGACGAGTTTTGGACCGCTGGTTTTGGGAGTGTTTTCATGGAGGACCCGCACGTTAGTCCGACGTGGCAGAGGCGCTCGGTCGTGCCCGTGCCTCACCATATTCAACCTAGAGTTGGGCTAGACATGAGGGCACCTCAAACACGCCTCAAATGCCCAGGCTGACTGGAGAGGCACCCATCAGGGGCGGGTTTTTTTTACCGGTCAGTGATCGGACCGTCCGCCTAGTCTTTTGTGGGGATTTGAGGCGTCTGGCTGTAGATGCTCTAAGATCATGCAAATTTGCGACAACTCATTTACATGTTTTTCTTTGTCATTGTATTGCCAACTAAGTGTGTGGTGCACCCTTACCTTTGCCACGTCCTAGCATTCGCGAACCTATTGCACGATACTCCCCTACCCCTTAAATACGTATGAACAATGTGAGTTGTGTCATAACCAACGAATCATATTGGGGGAGGGGGGGATTGCGAATCAATTTGTGGTTGGATGGTTAGAGGGACAGTGATATGCCCAATCTACTAGGGTTCAATTCCTGGTGCTCGCATTATTTCTGGATTTATTTTAAGATTTCCAACGATGTGCTTTCAGTGGGAGGAAGTGTTCCCGTCGACGACGAGGTGCCTACGATAACTTCATAAATCTCAAGATGATACATCGGCTTAGTCTTTCGGAGGTGCTCATAGAGGTAGGGTGTGCGTGTATGCGTTCATAGGTTGGTTCGCGTAAACCATGGGCTTTATTTCAGGATTTTTGCCGATGCGTGTTTAGTGGGAGAAGACGTTTCTGTCGACTGTGCGGTGCCTACAGTAATTTTATAAAATCTCAAAATGATATGTTGGCTCAGTCTCTTAAAGATGCTCATAGAGGATAGGGTATACATGTGTGCATTCATATGAATGAGTGTATGTATGTAGCGCTTGGGTTTGTACTGTCTTTTAAGACAGCCCGCGGTTACATTATTTATACGTTGAATGTGCATACCTCTATGTTCCCATCACCGCCTAGCTGAACTTCTTGTAATGTGACATAGCCATCGAGACTACTCACCGTGTGAGTGTGAGTACAATTTGACCTGTTTGAAATCTGAGTTTGGGAGAGGATGCACTGATATTCATCTAGCTCCCCCCCCCCCCCCCCCCCCCCCCGGCCCTCCCCTTCTAAATGTGCGTCAGCAGTGCGAACCATGACATAGTCACCCACTCGTATCATTTTGACATGTTCCCTTCCATAAAAAAAATGTGCAAATTGGATCCTCAGCATGTGTCGTCGGCTACCTCTTACAAGATCAAATTTAAACAGTATTATTCAGATGTGAAACGTCTTATGACAAATGCTCGGGATTTTACATTGCTTAGAGCATCTTCAATAGAAGATATATATATACCTGGGGATGTAAAAGTAGGTATTGTATAATTTATATCACCAAAAGAAATGCCTTTAATTTACATCTTCAAAAAGAAGTCTCGACTTCAACAAATGATGTATGTTTGGTGATGTCTAGTGCTCCAACAGATGATGTATTTGAAAATGTAAAACTAGTTCTTCGGCGACATGGCGGCGGTGCGGCTCCGGCCGAGGGCCGAGTAGAGATGGGCGCCGGCGGCCGAGCATGGAGACGGGCGCTAGCAGGGGAGCTCGAATCGGGCAGCCGAGCATCAAATCGAGATGAGGAGCGGGGCGGGGCGGCGGTGAAACTCGAAATGCGCCGGCGGCTGAGCTTCAAATGCGGTGGGGCGGGTCGACGGAGCTTCAACTAAGGCGGGGCGGGGCGACAACACTTGAATCAAGCGGCGGCGCGGCGGAAAACGGGGCGGATGCGGTGGAACCTCGTCCTCCGCTGGTGGTGGATGTGGATCACGACGGCGACTGGATGTGGAGCCTGCCGAGCTCCATCCTCCGCAGCCGACTCGAGCGGGCGCTCCTCAAGGATCCCCGGTGGCGTCGCCATGGGAAGATGAGCGCGGGAGCGACGACGACGACCGCGCGGTAGGAGGAGGCGGCCATGGTGGCCCGGTGGCAAGGGCGAGGCGCTAGAGCTGGCCGGGGCGGCGAGGAGGCGTCGAATTTGGCCGAAATCGACCGGTGACGGCAGCAGCAAAGGGATCAACAGTTGGAAACTTTCATGATGACGGTTGGTTGACGCGTGGCTGACCGTTTTACATCTAGGTTTACATCTCCAGCGGTTGGAGATGCAAATTTGTATCTTCAAATGTTGTATTTACATTATCTGAAGCAGGTGATGTAAAAATATATACATCTACATCATCCGTTGGAGCGGCATTTTTAGGCCTTGATGATGTAAAATATAGTTATTTATACATCTATATCATTTATTGGAGATACTTTTATAATTCAAAAAATGTATCGCCCCTTAAGGCCACGACAATTCACATCCAAGGAAGATCTTGGCATTAATGTCATATGAGTACATTTTTTTCTTTTGTTTTGAGATGAGGCCAAAGACTGCGCTGTTTTAGGTAATGCGTAACTAAAATGTTCACATCCGAAATCCTCTCTTTAACCCAAATGATAAGTGTTATATGTGTGGCACGTAGTAACACCATTCTCGCGTTTTTACAACTAAAATTACCATAAAAAAGGGAAACAAAATCTAGAAAACTAAAACTGTTCATTCAAACAGAAAGTTGTCATACTTCACATCCCCGGGTAACTAAAGGTACCATCAAAAAAGTCAAAGCAAAATTGTTTCATGCCATACATGTGGCACTTATCAGAGTCCCTCTTTAATTTCTATAAAAATTGTTATTTTATGCTTGTTTTTGGTAGAGAGGCCATATTTTTTTGCTTCTCTCGCTTATCCATAATAATTGTCGTTGATTTAGTACATCCATATGAATTATCATTGATTTAGTACAATTAATATGTTATTTTAGAATCATTACAATTAATATGGAAAAAAAAGCTAGTGGTCAACCGACCGATCTTTTCTCTCAAGTCCGTGAGGTTCTACGCTTGACACACGTCTTATGGGCCATCACACCGCTTCTCTCCTTCATCCCTTTCTCTACTGAAATGGCCGCATATTTTATCTCTTCTATCCATGCGTTGAATCTAACCTTCGCCTGCAATCTCTTTATGGATCTCATCTGAACATACAAAATGCTCCGTACCGCAGTTCTTGCAACCGGGCACCCGTTTTAAAAGGCATCCGCAACAAACAACATTGATGCAGAGACCACGGGGTGCTCTCACCGTTGCAGCCGTGGGCGTTCTTACAAGTTTTCGCAACGATAGTACTATTACAGGAATACATAGGAGAAGCTGGAGATGTTTGGTCATATTGCAATGAAGGTTTTGCAATGAGAGTCTTGTTACAGAAAAATAGAGAAGAAGTTTTGCATCAAGGGTTTTGTTGCAAAAAATAGAGAAGAATATTTTTTTTGCAACAGGGTCTTGTTACGGTATATCATAGAAGAGAAGATTTTGCAACAGAGGTCTTGTTACACAAAATTAGAGAAGAAGGAATTTTGTAACATGTCTCTGCTGCAGAAAGTTAGAGAAGAAAAGATTTTCCAACAAGAGCGTTGTTGCAGGAAATTAGACAAGAAGAACTGGGCACCTGGTTCGAAAAGGCATACCGCAACAAACAGCGTGATGCAGAGACCACGGGGTGCTCTCACCGTTGCAGCCGTGGGCGTTCTTACAAGTTTTCGCAACGATAGTACTATTACAGGAATACATAGGAGAAGCTGGAGATGTTTGGTCATATTGCAATGAAGGTTTTGCAATGAGAGTCTTGTTACAGAAAAATAGAGAAGAAGTTTTGCATCAAGGGTTTTGTTGCAAAAAATAGAGAAGAATATTTTTTTTGCAACAGGGTCTTGTTACGGTATATCATAGAAGAGAAGATTTTGCAACAGAGGTCTTGTTACACAAAATTAGAGAAGAAGGAATTTTGTAACATGTCTCTGCTGCAGAAAGTTAGAGAAGAAAAGATTTTCCAACAAGAGCGTTGTTGCAGGAAATTAGACAAGAAGAACTGGGCACCTGGTTCGAAAAGGCATACCGCAACAAACAGCGTGATGCAGAGACCACGAGGTGCTCTCACCGTTGCAGCCGTCGGCGTTCTTACAAATTTTCGCAACGATAGTACTATTACAAGAATACATAGGAGAAGCTAGAGATGTTTGGTCATATTGCAATGAAGGTTTTGCAATGAGAGTCTTGTTACAGAAAAATAGAGAAGAAGTTTTGCATCAAGGGTTTTGTTGCAAAAAATAGAGAAGAATATTCTTTTTGCAACAGGGTCTTGTTACGGTATATCATAGAAGAGAAGATTTTGCAACAGAGGTCTTGTTACACAAAATTAGAGAAGAAGGAATTTTGTAACATGTCTCTGCTGCAGAAAGTTAGAGAAGAAAAGATTTTCCAACAAGAGCGTTGTTGCAGGAAATTAGACAAGAAGAACTGGGCACCTGGTTCGAAAAGGCATACCGCAACAAACAGCGTGATGCAGAGACCACGGGGTGCTCTCACCGTTGCAGCCGTCGGCGTTCTTACAGGTTTTCGCAACAATAGTATTATTGCAGGAATACATAGGAGAAGCTGGAGATGTTTGGTCATATTGCAATGAAGGTTTTGCAACGAGAGTCTTGTTACGGAAAATAAAGAAGAAGTTTTGCATCAAGGGTTTTGTTGCAAAAAATAGAGAAGAATTTTTTTTTTGCAACAGGGTCTTGTTACGGTATATCATAGAAGAGAAGATTTTGCAACAGAGGTCTTGTTACACAAAATTAGAGAAGAACGAATTTTATAACATGTCTCTGCTGCAGAAAGTTAGAGAAGAAAAGATTTTCCAACAAGAGCGTTGTTGCAGGAAATTAGACAAGAAGAACTGGGCACCTGGTTCGAAAAGGCATACCGCAACAAACAGCGTGATGCAGAGACCACGGGGTGCTCTCACCGTTGCAGCCGTCGGCGTTCTTACAGGTTTTCGCAACAATAGTATTATTGCAGGAATACATAGGAGAAGCTGGAGATGTTTGGTCATATTGCAATGAAGGTTTTGCAACGAGAGTCTTGTTACGGAAAATAAAGAAGAAGTTTTACATCAAGGGTTTTGTTGCAAAAAATAGAGAAAAATATTTTTTTTGCAACAGGGTCTTGTTACGGTATATCATAGAAGAGAAGATTTTGCAACAGAGGTCTTGTTACACAAAATTAGAGAAGAACGAATTTTATAACATGTCTCTGCTGCAGAAAGTTAGAGAAGAAAAGATTTTCCAACAAGAGCGTTGTTGCAGGAAATTAGACAAGAAGAACTGGGCACCTGGTTCGAAAAGGCATACCGCAACAAACAGCGTGATGCAGAGACCACGGGGTGCTCTCACCGTTGCAGCCGTCGGCGTTCTTACAGGTTTTCGCAACAATAGTATTATTGCAGGAATACATAGGAGAAGCTGGAGATGTTTGGTCATATTGCAATGAAGGTTTTGCAATGAGAGTCTTGTTACGGAAAATAAAGAAGAAGTTTTGCATCAAGGGTTTTGTTGCAAAAAATAGAGAAGAATATTTTTTTTGCAACAGGGTCTTGTTACGGTATATCATAGAAGAGAAGATTTTGCAACAGAGGTCTTGTTACACAAAATTAGAGAAGAAGAAATTTTGTAACATGTCTCTGCTGCAGAAAGTTAGAGAAGAAAAGATTTTCCAACAAGAGCGTTGTTGCAGGAAATTAGACATGAAGAACTGGGCACCTGGTTCGAAAAGGCATACCGCAACAAACAGCGTGATGCAGAGACCACGAGGTGCTCTCACCGTTGCAGCCGTCGGTGTTCTTACAAATTTTCGCAACGATAATACTATTACAAGAATACATAGGAGAAGCTAGAGATGTTTGGTCATATTGCAATGAAGGTTTTGCAATGAGAGTCTTGTTACAGAAAAATAGAGAAGAAGTTTTGCATCAAGGGTTTTGTTGCAAAAAATAGAGAAGAATATTTTTTTTGCAACAGGGTCTTGTTACGGTATATCATAGAAGAGAAGATTTTGCAACAGAGGTCTTGTTACACAAAATTAGAGAAGAAGGAATTTTGTAACATGTCTCTGCTGCAGAAAGTTAGAGAAGAAAAGATTTTCCAACAAGAGCGTTGTTGCAGGAAATTAGACAAGAAGAACTGGGCACCTAGTTCGAAAAGGCATACCACAACAAACAGCGTGATGCAGAGACCACGGGGTGCTCTCACCGTTGCAGCCGTCGGCGTTCTTACAGGTTTTCGCAACAATAGTATTGTTGCAGGAATACATAGGAGATGCTGGAGATGTTTGGTCATATTGCAATGAAGGTTTTGCAATGAGAGTCTTGTTACGGAAAATAAAGAAGAAGTTTTGCATCAAGGGTTTTGTTGCAAAAAATATAGAAGAATATTTTTTTTGCAACAGGGTCTTGTTACGGTATATCATAGAAGAGAAGATTTTGCAACAGAGGTCTTGTTACACAAAATTAGAGAAGAAGGAATTTTGTAACATGTCTCTGCTGCAGAAAGTTAGAGAAGAAAAGATTGTCCAACAAGAGCGTTGTTGCAGGAAATTAGACAAGAAGAACTGGGCACCTGGTTCGAAAAGGCATACCGCAACAAACAGCGTGATGCAGAGACCACGGGGTGCTCTCACCGTTGCAGCCGTCGGCGTTCTTACAGGTTTTCGCAACAATAGTATTATTGCAGGAATACATAGGAGAAGCTGGAGATGTTTGGTCATATTGCAATGAAGGTTTTGCAACGAGAGTCTTGTTACGGAAAATAAAGAAAAAGTTTTGCATCAAGGGTTTTGTTGCAAAAAATTAGAGAAGAATATTTTTTGCAACAAGGTCTTGTTGCGGTATATCAACGAAGAGAAGATTTTGCAACAGAGGTCTTGTTACACAAAATTAGAGAAAAAGGATTTTTGTAACATGACTCTTACTGCAGAAAGTTAGAGAATAAAATATTTTCCAACCAGAGTGTTGTTGCAGGAAATTAAACAAGAAGAACGGACGGCACAATCGGACGGCTCGCGAGGCGGTGGATGCCTGATGACGCGTAGCATGGCCCAATTAATATGGATACGAGGGTGAAAACTGAAAAAATAGCGGGCCTCGTGGTGGGCTGCCCGGTGCATGGACCGGGTCCTTGTGTGCGCTGAGCAGGAGCGGGCTTTGTAAAGTGCGAAGGCGCGGGGTCAGCGTGCCTGCCATCCGGCGAGTGACGCCTCCATTCAAAATGAATCGTGTCGGTCTCGGTAACGACCCACCCGCGCGTGCCGCGTGGTATGGCACAGGGGGAGCGGAAGAGACGAACGGCATTCGCTTTGCCTCGCTATCCACCCGTTCACAGAATCAACCGATCTTGATTGGGACCTGAGAAGAAAAGGAGTCCACGGATTTTGGAACCTAAACCGAGAACAACTCTATGTTTGCAGGAGTTTCGAAGAAATTTCCGAAGGGCTCGTGCAACGTTTCACACCCGTGGAATCTGGGACAACATTTTTCTATGCTTTTTTTGACACCAAACATTTTATATCCTTATGACTAAGGGCATCTTCAACGGCAACCTATAAATATCTTCCCACATCTGTCCGTTGACATGGGACCAGTCCACGGATACGGATGTGGGAGGGCCATCCAATGCTAGCCGCATATATTTCAAACCACATTTTAACTAATCGGATAAAATTCATGCAAAGTGGCCGATACTAATCAAAGTTCGGATAGAAAACAACACAAATCATCCGTACATAGCATGCAAACTAAGTCTAGTACAACAATGTCTGAACACTTGATCTGTGCATTGTGTCATTGCCGAACATACAACTTAGCTATGCTAACATTTGAACATCATGTGATTCACCACATGTATGAAGAACATCCAGAGAATTGATATTTGCCAAACTTCAAAATGAGTATAGGGAGCATCCACAGAATATATTAACAACAAAAATCAAAAGAAAGAAGCTTCTTGGGGCACATCCAACATAACAAAACCATCGAGCAGGTTTTAGGTTTTGTAACTTAGAAAACAACATCATAACAGAGAAGGTCGCCCAAGCAAGGTCATTCCTCTTCTGCAAAAAAAAAAGCAAGGTCGTTCCTGCTACCATTGCAATTGCAGTTCCATATCATGTGGATTGCAGATAATTAGATTAGGACAAGCAACATTCCATACAGTTCATGCATTCTGATGATCAGATCATGCAAGACACCAAAAGATTTAGGAGAATCCTGGAATTAAATTTCTTCCATTTTGGGATGACTGACTCTCAGAACAAAGTACTAAACCGTACGGTATTTTGAAACATGGCAAATTATAGTTCAACCATTTCCAGCTAGGTTTACATGGTTCTAAGTGAATAACAGTTACCAAGTCCTTAGAGGATCTACAGTCAGACTTGGCAAATCCGACCCACTATACGTCTACAGACGCTCCTGGGCAAGCCCGCGGGTGTATCCGGACGGGCCCTTATAATTCACTCCCAGCATTCACATATCTCAAATCTGGACTCTCAAATCCATGCAAATCCATGCACGTCGATCATAAAAGTCAATGTCGTACATAAATAACAAATGTTGGTACTGAGCATAGATAGTGTTTACATAAAATTTATTCTAAGTGCACAACTAAAGCATTAGCTCCTTGGTTTTCATTGTGGGCCCACATGTGCTCCACAAGATCATTGGGTAGCTGTGTGTACATATGATGATCTTGAAGATTCTGATGCATCTGCTGAAAATTCATAAGCTGAGCCACATCTTGATATTTCAGGATTTCAACTTGTTCTCCAGGTGCTTCAAAATCATTGGTTTGGGATACACCATCACCCTCATCCTCGGCAATCATATTGTGCAGAATAACACAATATGTCATCAACTACCACAAAGTTTCTGATTCTCACATCATTGCAGCGCTCTACACAATTCCCCAACGAGATTGAAGCACACCAAATGCCCTCTCGACATCCTTTCTAGCCGCTTTCCGCATTGTTGCAAAGTGGCTCTGTTTATTGCCATGCGGTTCGAATATGGTCTTCACAAACACCACCCACTGAGGTTAGATACCATCGGCAACATAGTATCACATGTTGTAGTCTCGACCGTTGACGGTGTAGTTGCACGGCGGTGATTTCTCATTGCAAAGCCTCCTGAACACCGGAGATCGTTGAAGGACGTTGATGTCGTTGTGAAAACCCGACATTCCAAAGAAAGCACGCGAAACCCATAAGTCATGTGATGCCACCGCTTCTAGTATGATGGTGGCATCTCTGGTGCTATCTTGATACATTCCCCGCAAACCTTTAGGACAGTTTTTCCCTTGCCAATGCATGCTATCAATTGATCCGAACATTCTTAGAAACCCCCTTGCCTCTCCAATAGCCAACAACTTCTTCGTGTCCTGCACATTTGGTTCTCCGAGATACTCAGGTCTAAACACCTCCACCACAGCAGGAGAGTGGATTGCTCTACCAGAGCTGGCGGCGCAGAGGCTAGGAACGGCTGCGGAGTGCGCGCGGCGGCGGAGCTGCGAGACGAGCGACGTGGAGGAGGAAAAAGAAAGAAGATAGCAAATGGATCCGACAGGTCTAGGGGGTGGAATTGGTGTAATTTACGATGGGATCGGGCTGTCGGATCCGACATAGCGGACATGTTCAGACGCCCCATATCCATCCCATATTTGGGTTGGATATAAGGTGTCAGTCAGCTCGGACGTTTGAGGCCTGTTTGAGAAAGACATCTAGGTTGAAAAATCGTGACCAAACAGTAATCGGACAGCCTGCCCGAACGTATGGGGCCGATTTGTGCGCCCGATTGTAGATGCTCTTACGAATTAAAGGTGCACAAAAAAGTTCGCTTGCTATCCTTTTCCCAGGTGATGTTCACCGGTTATCATTACCCTGGAGTTTTCCCAGTTGGGTGTATTCTCCCTTGCTGGTTTACCGGTTGGCAACCAGCGCAAATCTCTCCCTTCCTCTTAAGTTCGTATTCGTAACTTTGTTTTTCTCCAACTTTATTATAGGCTTATAGCATCCTGCTGTCTTTATAAGTAAATAAAAATAGAAATAAAATGACATGTAAATCATCACCATTACATACAAAATATTTGTGTCTGTATTGCAAGTTTGCAACACACAAACAATTATATCTAGCCAAACAATATAATACTATGATACGACTCTCCATAAACAAGCGCTAGGCGCACAGGTTGACACACACAGCATATACCATACACACACATCGTTCTTATTCAAACGGAGGCCAAACCAAGGCGCCGTGGAAGGATCACTTCACCCCACTCCGCGTGGCATCAAACCAATATGATGCTGCTGCGATGCCACTTATTCTAGCGAGGAGTGGAGCGAGCGCCCCCCGTCCATCATAGCTCGAGGAACACAAACTCCTCGACGGCCGGGATGGCCCCAATCTTCTCGAGCGTCTTCTTGTCCGGCTCCTCGTCCACGCCGATGGCCATGATCGCCTGCTTGCCACGGGAGGTGCGGCCGACGCTCATGAAGCTGACGTTCACGTTCCTCTCCCCGAGGATGTTCCCGACCTTGCCGATCATCCCGGGCTGGTCGACCTGCCGGCACAGGATCAGGTTCCCCTCCAGGCTGACGTCGACCTCGTAGGGCCCGACGACGGTCAGGTGGGGCACGCCGTACTTGACCCTGCCGACCACGACGATGTCCCCGCCGTCGCTGATCGCCCCGGCGAACCTGGACTGCACGTGCGAAAGGCGCACCTGGATGGACTCCAGCGGCGCCTCGGCGGCGGCGTTGTCGTGGGAGACCCGCTCCTCGGCGATGCGCAGGCCGCGCTGCTTCGCCGTGTAGTCCGCGTTCACGAGGTTGACGAAGGTGCTGGACACGGGCTCCACGATGCCCTTGGTGACCATCGCCCGGAGGAGCCTCGTGTCGAGGTCGTCGGGGTCCCTGGCTGAGGTGTACACCACCTTGACGCCCTTGATGCCGCTCTCCCCGGCGACGAGCTGCACTGCCAGCCTCCCCAGCTTCTCCGCCAGGGAAACATACGGAGCTAGCTCTGACATGACCTGTAAAAGGAAGAAACAGATTCAGAAGAAAGATTTGCCGCATAATCACAGTCTATCACCGACATCTCAACTTCTCAAGAAGCTTCGTGCGTACCTCTGCTGGGACCATGGGAGCATTCACGGCGGTCGCTGCGAGCTCACCTCTCAGTGCGCCGCCGACGGCTTCAGCAATTTCGATGGCGACGCCTTCCTGCAATGCGGCAAGTTCAGGTGCGTTGGTACCTCAAAAAGAGCGGCAAGTGGTTTGATTACATCCACTGAAACATTTATCGTAGCCAAGACGCCGACCTGCGCCTCCACTGTGCTTGCTCCAAGATGGGGCGTGACAGTGACATTCTCATGAAGAACCAGCTTGCTGTCCTTCGCCGGGGGCTCCACAGTGAAAACATCAAGAGCTGCCTGATCCAGATTGGCAAACAAAACCTCCACCTTTCAGAGAAATCTCCACACCGGCGAGCCAGAAGAAAGCTGAGAAGAGGAAGCTTCGAATCACCTGAGCAACTTTACCGGAGTCCAGTGCCCTGACCAGAGCATCCTCATCGATCACTCCGCCCCTGGCCACATTGACGATCCGCACGCCGGTCTTCATCTTCCCGAAGGATTCGTCGTTGAAGACCTTGGATGTCGCCGGGGTGAGCGGCATGTGGAGGGAGATGAAGTCTGCCTTGGCGATGGCCTCCTCGAAGGACACCAGCTCTGCTCCAATGGCACGGGCCTTATCGGCCGGGGCATAGGGGTCATGGGCAATCACATGCATCCCTAGCCCTTTCGCTCGCCTTGCCACCTCTGAGCCAACCTTTCCAAAGCCCATGATGGCAAGAGTCTTTCCAACTAGGGAAACTCCAACGTACTTGGCTCTTTGCCATTTGCCTGTGGGAAATCAGTTCAATACTTTTATTAGTAAGAATGAACGAGTTCACTCGCATCACCTGTGGAATTTTTTTGCTTTTGTATTCCGTGATTAAAAGTTACTCCCTCCATCCCGAATTACTCGTCGCTCAAACAGATGATCTAGCACTACAATATGTCTAGATACATCCGTTTGAGCGACAAGTAATTCCACGAAGGAAGTATTTAAGTGTTAAGTTTATGCGACAATGTAAACATGCAAGATAGGAGCATAATCAATTTGACATATCTAGATTGGAAACACTGCTAAGGGCCTCTTTGATTCGTAGGGTTTTGAAAATGTAGGAATAGAAAAAGTATAGGGTTGAAGTTTCATGCCCACTTGAATGTTAGCAACAGGATTTCCCCACACTCTGTTACACCCTCCCTTGGGGGACCCAGTTGTTAAACGGCGAGGTGAATTCATCGTTAAAACTTCATGGTAAAAAACTGAAAATACCTACTAGATAGTTAGATAGGATCATATAGCAACTTTTGCAGGCAAAACAAAGGCAGCCTACATCCATCGAATTTCCTCCTTGACAACGCATAATTTTGTTTGGCTTCATAAGTGCCAGAAAGCAACAAGTTCCAAAATATCAGAGACCAATTTTGCCTCTACATGTAGCACTAAAATTTTGCCACATAGCAGATGAAAATGCTAAAGTTGAACAGGGATCATATTCCCCACTAAGCTGAGGTATCATGCTTGGGACCCATCAAATTTTATTAGTTTCATATTGCCAAAATAGTTTTGCACAGATTCCTCAGTACGAAAAAGGCATCATCCTGCTGAATTTGCAACCGCTTATCACGAGAAAGGTAAAGCCCAACGAAAGTGGACCAGAGAATCTAAAATTATATTCCACTTCCGTTGCTGCTATTTAGTAGTACTACTAAGTAGCAATCATGACATTCAATAGTTTTCATACATATTCACTTTAGTACGCTTCAGTGTGTGATTACACTTAGATTCGCAAAGATGTTGAAAGCATAACTTCCTACTATCTGAACTAATCCCAGAAAGCAAAGACTCCTCACCCACAGCTTTGATGCACCCCTTTTGGCTACACTGGTAAGCTGTCATGATCTTCAAACAGACTTCAGAGACACACAAAAGATGCAATATACTGTACTCAATCAATCACCCACGGCAAGCAGGTCGTCGATATCACAACCAAAATGTCATCTGAAGGCTCTTACCAAATACATTGTTCATTTTCCGTTGTAACGGTTCATCATACTGATACAGTTGGGTTATGGGGGTCATGCGTGTGTACTTTTCCTCCGTTTTCAACACAAAGAGGGAGGTACATTTGTTTATTTTTGGATTTGAGTGCATACAGCTATTACAAAGTGATTAAAAGGAAATCAAACTAGAGATTAATGCTCTCGTGGAGTCACCCTGACAATTGATCTGCTTTTTTTTGAGCTGAAACCGTAGAACAGTCGTTCTATGGTAATTTTATTAAATATTATAACTTGCTAATGGGGCATTTTTTATGTTCACAAGTCGAAGGCTGATTTTTCGAAGAAAACCTATCCTGAATATCGTCGGCTCAATCATTGCTGGCTAGTAAAGCGAAGAGCAAAATACTATAATCCCAAAGCAAGCACACGAGCAAACCTCAATTGATCATACGTACTACTAGCTTGTGTGGTTTTTACTTGACTGATCACTACCCTTATATCAGAAAACAGCAAATCTAATTTCCACTGTATGAGCTGACAGAAAAAGAGAGAAGGTAGCAAGGGACAATTATTTCATGGATCAAGACACGTACGCAAGCCTGTGGTCACGACGGCTTCTTTGGTGGTGCCAGCCTAGAAAAATGCGGGTCCTAGCGACGTGGCGGTGTTCATAGGACGCAATAATTTAACATAGGCTCCAACGGAGAGATTCAATCGCCGTCATGCAGAATTTACTTTTGAGCTTTAGTGGTTACTTTTTTATAGCATGCCGCTTCATCCACCTCCGCTTTGGTTCGCCGGCTATTACCCTCTTTGATACGACAACCGTTGCTTTCTACTACTAGCATTGATCCTAAGTATTGAAAGGTGTCCGTCTTAGATACAATATGTCCATGTAAAGTCTAAATTTACCTTTCTCTCGCACCCAACACCACTAAAGTGACACCACCAAATTGGAAATTTAATCACGTGTTCCTATTCTGAGGAGGAGTGAGCGCCAAAGATTATTTGTGGTGTTAATCTGCCGCCCTCCTTCAGAATCGGACGTCGATGTCAAAAATAGTGCTAAAATCTGGAACAATGGCAACTAAAACGGACGTAACTAAACACCATCACAAATGAAGCGATCGGTCACTCACCGGCCTTGAGCGCGGCGTCCGCCTGCGAGACGTTGCGGGCCATGCAGGCGAGCAGCGCGATGCCATGCTCCGCCGCGGCGACGGTGTTGGCCGTGGGGGCGTTCACGACGAGGCACCCCGCCTCCGTCGCCGCCTGCAGGTCCACGTTGTCTATCCCGACGCCGGCCCGGCCGACCACCCGCAGCCGCCCGCGCCCCGCCTCCAGCACCCCCCTCGTCACCTTGGTGCCGCTCCGCACGATGAGCGCGTCGAACTGCGCCACCTTGGCCAGGAGCTCGGCGGGGGACATGCCGTACGCGCACTCCACGTCCGCGAACTGACGCAGCACCTCCAGCCCGGCCTCGCCCAGCTTCTCCGCCACGAGGACCGCAGGCTTCGCCAGCGGCGCCGAGTCCGACACGGAGTGCGAGATCCGGCGCTTCGGCTCAGCAGAGGTCACCGGCACAGTGGCCGCCGGCGACGACAGGATCGCGCTCCGGGCGCGGAGAGCGCCGGAGCGCGCGAACGGGATCGAGGGCGCGGCGAGGCGGGCCGGCGCCGCTCTCGTGAAGGTCCGGCTCGCAACCCCGTGCGGGCTCGAGAGGAGGGCGCGTGAGGCGGACATGTTCAATCAGGCTCGTGCCTCACGCCGGTGATATCTGGTTACCGGAAGAGAGGGAGGCGGAGGAACAAGACTGGTCTTTTCTCTGTTGAGGCAAAGTAGGAGGAGCAACGATTGGCTGGTTAACGCGAGGGTATGGGGAAGTTGGTGGAGGTTATTTTGGGGAAATAAATTTTGACGGGTGGATGGGGCCGGAAATTATTGCTTGGGGGCCCTGGAAATGCAATACATGGATTAAGACATGAGAGGAACACACCAGGAAACAAAGCTCAAAAGTGGAGAAGTACCCCCAAAGCAAGCCCTCTGCAACACAGATGGCTCCAGATTGTATAAACCTCCATCGTCCACGTGCCAGGGATCACGTGGGGGGATGGCGCATCGCCCTCGTCGGAGTTGGAAGACGGCAAGCCGCTCTGCCCCGAGAGCGATGAAGCCATGTCTGGCTGAGGCAAGCAGCAAGCGGGGAGAGTATTTTGAAGTACAAGAACGTTGGGGTGGGATGCTAGTACTTAAACTAGGGTTGCTAAACTGATCAACAGAGCCTTAAATACATCACAGAACAAAAAGTCTCTGAGAAAAATTCCCTTCTATTAAGCGATAAAAAGCAATTGACGAAGTCAGCAGAAAGTCCGTGAAGGAAGGGACCAAACTTCGACTCGATCCACATGGATGAGCATGCCGTACCGCGTTGCTCCGGGCGGCGGCGCCACCCGGCGGTTGGGTGCCAAGAAGCCCTGCATCTCCTTCACCTTCCAGCACCGCGCGGCAGCACCCATAGCATGTGCTTGGTGGGAATGTGGGCGACATCCCATGCCCAGAGCCAGCAGACAAAAGTCTTGGTGTCGCCACGCTCGAGCGTTCTGTCGAGAAAGTCCACGCGCACCTTGTCGCGAAGGAGACCACGCCTTTCAGGGACCAGTACTGCATCTGCACCTTCTCGATGACGACCCTGGCGTGGAGGTTGAAGTTGCCGAAGCCCGCATGGTCATGCTCATGCCACGACGCAATGTTGAAGACGGCGCCATCGACCCGGAATGGACCTGCGCCTGGCAGCGTTGACGTGGTCCGCCGGCTGGCTGAAGATAATGAATAAATGCTCCGGATGGTGAGCCGTCAAGTCAGCAAACTCTACCGCCCCCTTGTAGCGCTACCACAGGCGGCCACATAAGACAACTCCGATCCCCGCGGCGATTCGGTGGAGGCGTTCTTCGCCGCCGCCAAGAAGCCATTGGCAACCTAGGCCGCGGTAGACTGCATGGCCAACGAGCTGCAGGCAGCGGCTAATGCTGCGGTCGCAGCCCCGCTGGACTTCATCAACAGTGAGCAGAAGGAAAGTGTGGGTCCCGAAGACCAGCTGGATGTGTTTGGCCCCATGCTCTCTGGCCCACGGGCGAGCCCAGTCAATTTCCACCGCCAAGCCCCACCACCCGCATGCACCATGGAGGTCCAACTAGGCGCGGTCACCCGCCAGGTCTGCCAGCTAGAAACCGTCGGCGACGAGGAGAGCATCTAGCCCCGCCGCCTCTTTCGAGACATCCCGACTCTAGTCTTCGCCAACGCGCCTCCCCAACACCCCACAGTCCTGCCCAAGTCGTGTGCTGCCTCGGTCCCCGTCGCCACAACGCGCGCCAGGCTGCGATCGCGTCCAAGGCCACAGTGGCTCACTGAGCTTCTCTTCGCATTGTCAAGGAGCTCGGGCTGCTTAGGCCAAAGGAGAAGATGACTACTAAAGTGGCAGAGGCGCTAACTCACCGTTTTGATTGGGGGCAATCATATTCGGAGTGGGCTGAAATTAAGAAAAAACTTTAAACTTATTTTGCCTCTCGCCGTCAAGAACAAATAGAAAAAGAATTGGCTCAAAGAAAAGAAGTCTTGCCAATTGGTAAAAGCAAAAAAGAATGACGATTTGAAGAGTGAAAGTGTACAATTGAAATGGCTGAATCAACTAGTGTGTGTTTTGAATCCATCATATCCAAAAAGGCAAGTATCATTATGAAAGAGCATGGCAAGTATGGCAAAACAACCGTGTTTGATTTTTCTAAAGTGAACCTACTTCCTGCCCTATGAGTTTCGTCCCATAGAAATTGATGAGCCTAAAGGACGAGAGCAAGTAGCTGAACAAAGTTTGATTGACAAAGATCTTCGAAGTAGTGATGCACAGAATCAAGAAAAAGAGGACTGCAAGGTGTTGGGGAGTCATCCAAAGGCAAAGCAAGATATTGTTCAAGTAACACCACCATTATGCTCTCCCAATATATTTGAAGAGGTATGTCTAGGAAATAATTTGCCTATTCTCATATTTGGCCATAACTTTGCTGTCAGTGCATCCATTAGAAAAATCCATATAACAAATCTTGAGAGACCAATGAAGAGGGGTAATTTATTTGTTATATCCATCATGGGACAAGTATGATACGAGGGCACATTCTACATCTTATTTTAGACCGTCTCACAACCGATATCTAGCTCCAAGAAGATCAACATTTGATGAACAATCACATGTCAAAGACCATTTCAATCATAAGAAATCGGTCCGGAGCTCAAGAGAGAAGAAAGAGCCGGTCAAACAAGTATATCGCATCAAAGAAGATTGTCGTAAGTGTGCCACTTCGGATTTGATTTCAAATGGCAAATAAACAATTAAGGTGTTGACATTGGCTACTAAAAGCAATGAGATGACGCAATCAATTGTTCAAAATCCAAAATGCCAAACCTGAAGAAAAGAAGTTGGGAGCGCATAAGGCCAAGAAAGAGAGACCCTTGTCCAAAATGGAATCACAGTCGAGGTGCCCGCTCGGCTTATCGTATTGGCAAAATAAGAAATTGCAAAAGCGTAGTGCACAAGAACTTGAAAAGAGGAACATGTCATGGGTTCCCAAAGGAAGTACTCTAAACAAGAATAATGTGCAAGCTTGTATTGCAAGAAGTGCAGCGAAGGCAGGAAAATAGTGAAAACTATGAACAACTAACATAAGGTTTACATCTAACCACCAGAATCTTCGGTTATCACATCATCCATATTCTTCAACCATGTCATTGATGCATATGCCATGTAATTCATCACCAGGTATGATTGGTTATCCCCCATTGGCTTATTTTGATCCATGGATGCAATACAATTTCCTAGGTCATGAAAGGGTATTACCAAATCACTATACATTTGATTAGCTACATTTTTTATTGCTGATTCAAAGGATCTAAATATTTGGTTTGTTATTTCATTTGTTTATTTTGGATATACATGCTTTGGTGGATGAAGTTTACATGAACCTTGTGGTAATGGCCGATATTTATCTATCGCCCAAAGAATATATCTAAGCATGACAGGTGTGGTATTCTAACATCATACTTAGTTTAATTAGAGACCGAGACAAGGTATGCATTCATTTAAAAATATGCTTATATCAATATTGCTTACGTGGAGTTGAGACATTATAATTGATCCATTCAATATATGTTGCATAGACCAATTCATAGTTGTAGAACTGGTGAGTGCGCTTATGCTTTGGCTGGATATGATTTGGCTCATTAATTTATTATGTATGAAAAGCCAAATCATTGTTAGTTTTATTGCTGAGCATTGGACAGAGGTCATGCATAATATTTATATTCACATGGTCTCTCTAGTACCATGGAGATTATATTTTGATGGTTCAATTCATACCAATGGTCAAGGTGTCGGTGTTATTTATATATATCTCCTTGTGGTTCTATTTTGTGAATCCTCATGCCGCTCAAAATATTTTTGCATAAATAATCAAAGCCGAATATGCATATTATTCGGTTTGGGGCTTTTGGTTGTTATAGGTGCTACACATATTGAGGCTTCCGGTGATTCGTTATAATTTATCTTGAGGAATGCCTAGATGTAATATTCACCTTGGGATGCTTTAATATGGCTCATATGTCTAGACATGACAATTGGCGAGCAAATGAGTTAGCACAACAAGCATCCGGCTACCATATTGATAATGGTGTATTGCATATGTATCAATAGCCGATGGTTAGTGTCACCGACAAAGGTAAGGCCGAACTGGATCCCACTGCTTTGGCCGCTAATGAATTTTTTGGCAAGCGAAAGTAGGGATTGAGGAAAGTTCATTGTTAATTATATCCAAGATACTAGCAAAAGAGTGGACAATACAGATGGCTTTGAGATGCACAATTGTATATGAAAATTTTATTGTCGAATTGTTGATGGTGTTCTTTTCAAGCGCTTGGATGAAAACTAAGCAAGGAATTGAGGAAGTTCCACCAAAGTTTGCATCAAGAAAGTTTAAGAATGCAATGGCCAATATATACTTATCATCCTAAGCATACAAAATGGCCAATGAAGTGTTGGTATAGTCCTTAGAACGGACTCGGTGAAAGTTAGTTTTTGGCAAGCTAGCTTTGCCAAAAAACAGGGGGCATGTGTTGATGCTCAAAAGTGACACAATCGTGAAGATAAGCTTGATGGTATAGCAAGATGACACCAAAATTATGGTTGGAAGTCACCATTGGATAGCCTTCTTTGAGAAGATCAAGATGGATATGAAGGTGGTCCAAAACAGAGCTCGACCGTAAAAGATATGATAAATCCAACGAAGCATATGTTGACATCAGATTTTGGCATGGCTAGAAACACAATTAAGATGGCCTCAAATGAAAATAGTTGCTACACAAAAAATCTTTGTCTCGTCGAAACAGTCGATTTTGATATAAAAATCATCATAATCCGAGGTTGTATGCATCATGTAGAGTCAAAATAAGGTTAGGGACAGAAGCTGCACAATCTCTTTGGACAGACAAAGTGGATTTGATTCGGTGAGACCAAATGGATGTCAAAAAATTGTCATGAGACACCCAATGTACTCAATGAGACCGAGTGAAACCACTCAGGAATTTCTAAGTGGGACACAGAAGAGTACATAAGAGCAACTCTAGCAGACCCCGCAAAACGCCGGCCCGCAAAACGTGTATGCAGTTCGCGCAAAACAGCTTTTACGGGCCGGCGCGGGCTGGCACAGATGCAGACCCTCCAAACGGATCTGTAAAAAAGTATATTCACGAAATATGCTTTTTTACGGGTCGGCTATGCGGGTTCTGCTCTTTGCGCCGCTGCATCGTCGCAAATCATCAGCCCGCAAACCTCAAATCCAACATAATTCAACAATTGAAAACAAACTGAATTATTCAAATCAAACATAAAACAATAACCATCCGTATTACAAATAATTATTCAAATCACCGTAGCAAACTTAAAATAATGCAATACGAAACTTGTCATGAATACAAATACAAATGAATACAAAAATTAGTCACTATCCAGCCCTTTGCCAATGATGCTCAATGAGATCTTCCTGAAGTTGAAAGTGTGTGTCTGCATTTTCAATCTCCTTGTATGTCTGAAGAAAAGCTCTAATGCGGTTTGGGTCTCTAGCTGGTTTGACACGGCTACCCACATTATTATGAAAGAATTCTAAGTCCATTCCTTTCTCATCTTTAAGAATCATATTGTGCAGGATAACACGCCAAGTCATATCATATTGTGCAGGATAACACGCCAAGTCATGATGTTCTTCAGGGTTTTCTTATCCCAAAAACGAGCAGGACCTCGGACAATAGCAAACCTAGATTGCAGAACACCGAATGCTCTTTCAATGTCTTTTCAGGGTGCCTCTTGCACCCTTGCAAATTCACATTATTTTTTTGTTTTGGGTTCTTTGATGCTCTTGACAAATGTGCACCAAGAAAGATATATATCATCTGCAAGATAGTACCGCTTTGTGTATTCATGCCCATTGATAATGTAGTCGGAAGAAGGAGCATCACCGGTAGCAAGCCTAGCAAACAAATGAGAGCATTGCAAAACATTGATATCATTGAGTGTGCCGGGCATACCAAAAAAGCAATGCCAAATTCATAAATCATCGGATGCTACGGCCTCTAGCACAATTGTTGCATCACGAGACTTGCCACAATACATTCCTTGCCAAGCCTTGGGGTAATTTTTCCAATTCCAATGCATACAATCAATGCTACCTAGCATCCCAGGCCAACCTCTCCTCTCATTAGCTGCCATCAATTTCTTTGTGCCATCTTCATTTGGTGCCCGAAGATACTCGGGACCAAAGACACGAACAATCACTTTCGCAAATCTACGCACAAACTCAATTGTGCTATCTTCACCAATGCGAAGATACTCATCAGCATAGTCAGCCGGGACGCCATATGCAATCACCCGCATAGCTGCGGAGATTTTTTGATATGCACTAAATCCCTTTAAGCCCGTGGCATTCCTTCTCTAAGTGAAATACCGGCAATTTGCCTCGCAAGCTTCAATAATTTTCACAAAAAGGGATCGGCGCATTCGGTACCTTCTGCGGAAGAGGTGTGCAGGATATGTAGGATTCTCCGAAAAATAATCTTGCATCAACATCTTGTTTCCAAGATGGCGATTCCGCGGAATGCACAGACGCCCGATAGTAGATCCTCGCCTCCTCTTTCGGTACTCGTCTTCATGCTCCTTCACGGCAAGCGCCATGACCAATGTTTGCTGCCGAAAGGTCGCAAGCATGGTCTCCACATCCAAGTCGTCCGAATCGGACGAATCGGATAGCAGGAACTTCTCGCACGGGGTCAACTCCATCTACACGCACGCCGGCACGTCAATCTACTACACAGCTTACGAAAATCATAAAAAAGGGGACTAACCGGTGGCGAGTGATCCCGGGCGGCGACGAGGGTGGTGCGCTCGACGGTGGTCGGTCCCAGCGGCGGCGGCGACTGGGGGGCGGCTCTTCTCGCCGGATCCGGAGGGGCGGTGCAGCGGCTCGGCACGGGAGGGTGTGGGGTGGCCCCGCGGAGCGATTCCGCCCGTAGATATGGCCGGAATCGTCGGCGGCGAGCGGGCGGCGGCGGAAGGAAGGGCGAAAAGAGCGCGGGCTGAAATGTCCCTCCCGCCAACTGCTTCTCTATGATGCAGGGCACCGCAGCCGCGAGGGGGAAACCCGCGTTTTCCCGGGTTGGGCCGGAAATTTGCCGCGCCTCCTAAATTTTTTTGCGGGCCGGGGCGGGATGCGGGGTCTGGTTGGGCATGCTTTCCAGCCCCCACCCACATTTTGGCGGTTATTTTGCGGGATCGGGGGCTTTTGCGGGGTCTGCTAGAGTTACTCTTAAGGTTGGCCATGTTCACTCGGTGAGACCGGACCAAACCACTCGGAGGCTCAGAATGGATCCGAAAAATTGCCAAAGATTCTTGTCCGAGTTAGATTAGGGTTTTTTATGTTTTGGATGAAATTTTCAGTCATTTCCTTGTACGGGAAGTCCATCCGCCTCATAAATAGATGAGAGGTGACGACCGATTGAGCAACACACAATCGACAAATCGATCTATGCCTTTTTTACCTTTTACCTTCTCCCTTATTCTTCTTCTTCCTCGTTCTTCATTCGTTCATCTTGTTGCAGACGGTGAACCTCGAGGTCCTAGGGGCGATCAGGTCGACCTAGGGCAGCCTATATCCGCCGCGCGCCCTGACTGGGCCTCTCTTGGGCGTGTGAGGTTTCGGATCTACAAAAGCGCCCGTTGGATTGCTTGCATACCGTGCTTCTCGTTAGGTCTCCTTCAACATGAGCTGCAGTGCATCATCCCCGGCATTGAGAATACACAGGGACGTGTTCATGTGCGAACATCTACTTCCAGATCACCCCCCCCCCCCAAATTACACCGTGAGGCCCAGTTCCCCTGACTTTCTAAATAAATCTTGCAGCACACCCTGTAGCTTCAAAACCGTAAAATATGCCTTAAGGGTGTATTTGGTTTGAGGACCAAAATTCATGGAATGTCATGGTTCCATTTCCGAGGAATCGGTCGGTTCCGTTCTTGTGTTTGGTTGAAGATAGAAAATGGCATGGGTTGGTTCTGTTCCTGCGTTTAGTTCTAGGGATAGAAGGAGGAGAATCTGATTCCACTCATCTCTTTCATAGGAATTGTCAGGCTACTTCCATATGGATATGGTGTAAAATATGAACAAAAGTATCGCTTTGCATTTTTAGCAGACGTAAATTCGCAGGGGCACACACCTACGGAAATGTTCGCAGTCGTTGATCTACGATGTGATCCAAACATATGTTCTCACCAAAATTGGTTGAAAATGGATGAAAATTCTTAACCCTCTGAATACGAGACATTATACGTGCTTATTTTAAATTAATATTTCTGTGGGCTATTCTTATATGTCTTTTCTACCTATGCGTATGCCACATCACGTTCTGTTACACAAACTGTTCAACGAGTTCCCTACACTGTTCAACTTATTCTTCTTTCGTTCTTGTCATGTTCCGCTCTTCGGTTCCGGTATTGTTTCCTCCTCTCATTTCTATATTTGTTTTCCTTCTCTACAATTACTTTCCTTTACATGATGTGGACTCGTCAGTTCGTCCGGTCCCGCGCCTTCGCAAATTCATGCCATCGTTCCTCCCATGAAAAATTGCTACACTTTTTTTTGCAACTTTTGATTTTCTTTTCCCTCAAATATTCATCCATCTATTCTCCAGCACTCGCAAATTCATGCCATCGTCCTTCCCATCAAAAATTGCTACACCCTTTTTTTCAATATTTGATTTTCTCTTCTGTCAAATATTCATCCTTCTATTCTTCAACACTTGCATGCTTGTACTGTGAAATATTATTTTGTTGAAAGACGTCAATGCCTTCCTTATGAATTTGCCCCTACCAGATACCATTTCGATTTCGTTCTTCAACAGCTTTTTGTATGATTTCATTTCAATTTCAGTCCTAACATTTTGGTTCTTGTTCTACGAATGACTTTCTTTTTAGCAAACTTACTCAGTAGCTTCAGTTTTGAACGTACGAACTTGTGCACATTCTGTTGCTCAAATTTATATGATTTATTACTGTGCGCACCTAACAAGTTGTGTCGCCGAGTTACCTAACATTTATTTTTGTGGTGTGCACTCCGCAGACGCATCAAATTCTCTATCGCTCCTCTTTCTCCCTCGTCTTGTTCCTTTCAACTGTCGTCGTGTAGATCTACTCTCTTTAGACTCCTACCAGTCATTGCTTCCACCACTTGTCGGAAGTCGACGACCATAATCGTCAACAAGGACTACAGATACTACCGGTGGTCATCTACATTCCCCTTGCAACTCACGATACAAAAGAAAATCCCAATGGACCTAAATGCAGTTCATGAAATGGATGTAAGTCACTATGTATCCTTCTTAATCTCGTCCAAATCAAGTTCGACTACTTTTTTTTGTACTAAACTCTCTGTTGGTACTATTCTAGTGCCCAATTTGTTACGACTTCAGATGCTTGTGCGATGAGGACAACGTTTCGAAGAACAACTGCTTCTCCCTCCTTTTTACACCAAACTGTAAAGAAAGAACGATAAGTTTCCAATACTTATTCCAATCTTGTTCATCAGATGTCTGATTTGCTTGTTAGTTCATTATAGCTTTTTCCATAACTATGTGCTCCTTTATTGACTAAACAAGATGTAGATCCAACATTCATTCAATTGCATGTGATTATTTCATCATGTTTTCAAAATTTTTCCTATTAGTCCAACCTAGAACTCGTACCGACATTTTGCATACTGTTGGATCAGTATGCAAGGATACATCAGTTCTGTTTGGATACCAATTTCATATTCATGTCTACCTATCTGTAATTTTCACGTTTTTGTAACATCACAATTCTTACATTTCAATATTAAGCCTACACATCGTCATACGAAATATAGTCTTTACAGAAAATAATCTCACCAACATACAATTTTCTTTTTGTAAGAATATCCAGTTCATAGTTCTCTGTAAGAACACTTCTTTATTTACTTCCATTTTGACATCCCCTGCTTTTGCAAGAAATGATTACCTTAAACTCGTGGGCATTGCAATATATGTTGCAGCTTTGCTTGAGACAAAAGAAAGGTTCACTTTTGTTGTGGATGTCGCCAGTAATCAAGCAAAAACATATTTCACTGGTAACTCTTGGACACAATTCTATATGTGTACCACCGCACCTTAGTTGATAAAGAGATGCACCTCACTTTACGTTCCAACCCAGATCGCTCCATATCTGTCCAGCTATTCATCCATGTATGTATCTTACTACCATAGTTTTGTCCAAATTCCCTTCTCTCGTACCTCCACATTTTTATAACATTATCATTAGTTACTACTTGTACTGATACAACGTTCTTTACTACTACATAGTTTTATTCAAATTCCCTTCTCTTGTACCTCCACATTTTTTATAGTATCATCATTAGTTACTACTCCTTTATGAAAAAAAAATCATTAGTTACTACTTGTACTGATACAACGTTCTTTACTAGTACATCGTTCTATCCAAATTCCCTTCTGTTGTACTTTGACATTTTTATAGTATTATCATTAGTTACTACTTCCTCCGGTCTTTTTTACTCCGCGTTTTATATTTGTCTGAAGCCAAACTTTGCTAAGTTTGACCAAATTTATATTAGAAATTATTAACATCTATAATACCTAATAAATATAATACGAAAATATATTCCAAGATGGATCTAATGATTTTCGTGTTGTTATGTGAATGTTAATAATTTTTATATAGACTTGGTCAAACTTTGAAGAGTTTTACTTCAGACAAACCTAATATGCAGAGTAAAAAGAACCGGAGGGAGTACTTGTACTTGTACGTTCTTTACTCCTTCGCCTGAAGTTCCACCTTACTATCTTACTAACATTTCTTATATACATGTCGTAGCTTATCTTCAACTGAATAAAAAACAGAGACATATTGTGAGGCGCATTGATACTACATATGGCACAACAGAAACCTAGAAAGACATTGGCCATGGAATTAAGTTTATTAAGCGTATTAGTGGTTTCTAAAGGAATATGAATTCAAATTCCCGATCGTACATACGTTCCACTGCTGCACACTTTGACGAAGTCAGACATCAAGAAAAAAATTGTTGGTAATATTTTTATTGTTGAATACTCTTTGAATGCTAAGTATGATTGGTTAGACATGGTAAACTTTATGATTCAAGTGATGAAGATGTTGAATTGATGATGAAGAAAAAGTTAATGGCCCCTCTTATGATGAGTGGGTAGCTAAATATCCTAGGGAGGAAATTACCTTAGATGTTGTGAGGTGTAGTATACCGCGGCGGCCACAACGGTGTGCCAGGGTATCTGGTTGGCTCGTCTCTCGATGATTTGCTGAATCGAGACGCCTCCCCGATGACACGCTTCATCGACAACAAGTCCACATTTATTCTGGATTTATTTCAGGATTTTCGGCGATGCACGTTTAGTGGGAGGGGACGTTCCCGTCGACTACGAGATACCTACGATGACTTCGTAAAATCTCAAAATGATATGCCGGCTCAGTTTCTCGAAGGTGCTCATAAGGGTAGGATATGCGTGTGTGCGTTCATAGGGATGAGTGTATGCGTGTTTATGTGAACGCTTGCGTCTGTACTGTGTTAAGAAAAACAAGTTTACCATCTCGCTCTCCAAGAACTAGTGCTCCATGATCGCAGCAAACACATCAACAAGCGCTGCCACTTCATCCACAGCTGTGGTGAGAAAGGCACGGTGGCCGTGTTTCATCAAAACAGGCGAGCGGAGGGCGAACATCCTGACAAAGGCCCTCGGTCGTGTTCAACCCTGCCACGGCACGCAGCCAAATAAAGTCCTACACAAGCTCGATCGTGGGATGACGCGGTCAGTAGTGGGGCGCGATGCACGGCACGTTTTCTTCCAACAGAAAAAAGAGGAGGAGAAAGAACAAAAACGCTGCGACGTACGCAGCACAAAATCTTCAGTTTGAGTTACAGATGAGACCCAGTAAACTTCATCCATGCTTTGATTGCTAGTTTGAGTTTGACATCATCATCTCAATCCCAAAACCATATATATATACTGTACTTAGTACTCGGCAGCTGCACCCAGCAGCTACGAAGGCGAGGACAATCTAGGCCAGCACCGCGGCGGCGGAACCGGATCGTCTAACATTAAGAAGGAATGTTAGAGAAGCTACAATACTCTAACTTTTCTTTTTTCTATTCATATAATTATGTCTAAAATAATTTAAATTAATTTGCAATTTGATGATCTACCGTATACATTTATAGTAATTATATGCAAACAAATTGATGGTGAAATAAAATTAAATTTAAAGTATTTATATCTACAGTAAATACCAACACTAAACAATCTATTAATCATCTACTAACAATTCCTAACTTTCCTTCTTCATTTTACACTAGCCTAACACTGTATAGCACGGTGACATTCAGGATCCGGTTCTCGCGGCGGCTTGCTTGTCGACCATGCTCCTGGCGAAGGCGTAGCGGAACCTGGCGTTGTACGGGAGCCACTCGAAGGCCTGCGACGCCCTGCGCCGGCCGCCGGCTCCTGCTGCGGCGGCGGCGCACCGCTGGATGGCCTCCTGCGCGGCCCGGCCGTCCAAGTTGTCGCGCGTCCACGCGAGGACGCCGTCGCCGGCGGGGAGGCCGGCCTCCTTGGCGTACCGCTCCACGAGGCGCGGCAGGAACACCTTCCTCGACTTGCGCACCACCACGCCGGCCTGCAGGAACTCCCGCTTCGCCCGCTCCAGCTCCTCCGTCACGTTCTTCGCCGTGTACACCTTGAGCTGCAGCGCAACGCGACGCCGGAGCTCAGCACAGGCCTCGAGGAGATCGATCAAGTACGGTGGCGGCGTCAGGGTGTACGTACGTACCGTGGGGTCGGAGGAGGCACCGGTGCACAGCGCGAACAGGGCCTGGGGCTGGCAGTCCGGCAGGCCGAACTTGAGCTGGACCAGCTGCTTCTCGTCGGCGCATCTCTTCCGCATCGCCGTCGACAGTATCGATTCAAACCACTGCGGGTAAAATTGGATCAGACCTCACTTCTCCAGAAATCAGGTTTCCCTCCCTGTGCTAATTTGACTACTCCTAGAGTGTTCTTGGTTAGTTTTTTCTGAATTCATGAACAGTTGACCAAGCTGAATTTAGGGCCTTGGTTCACAAGTACTGAGTTCTTCAAGCATAAACAGCCCGCTTCCTAGAAAGTATCCTAAATGTAGAATTTAAAAAATGATTTTTGATGTTTTATCTGAAGCCGTCGATGTTACATGAATTATCTGAATTTATACTCAAAACTTAGGCATGAGATAGAAGGTCGTACGTACTTACACAAGTTGGCAGCCCTCAGTGTGCTAATTTGATTACTAGTGTGTTATTCATGTTGTTCCGTTTGTTTCAGTGAATTTGATGAATAGTTTACCAAACTGAATTTTAGGGTCTTGAATTTTATTTGAAGCTGTCAGCTTCACATGAACTATCTGAATCTAAATTCAGGATTTGGCATGAGATCACAAATCATACGGACACGACCAATCCGCGGGGATCTGCAGCACAGCAAGGAGTGTTCAATGGAGTTGGCTGTCACGGCATATCCACCAACATTGTAGGCAGCCTGCAATATGTGAGTTATTTGTTAGCCACGTCATTATGAACTCCAGCACTCCAGGGACAACTGTAACTAAAATATCCTTTTCACCTTGTGAAATAGAGCCATTCTTTTCAGAGAGCTGTTTGGAATTCCATATGCTAGATATGCCTGCAAAGCGAATCACACGTGGGATGACACACTGGCAAAATTACAAAATTTTAAAGAATAAGAAAACAGAGAAACCAGTGTAGAGTTTTCGGCAATTACATGCATGACAAGAGAATTGTACACGTTGATCCAAAAGGCCAGTTTGATACTGGTTTCTGATATACTCAGATCAACCCTTTCAAGCTGCTCCACAAGCAACCTAAGCTCAAAGCAACACCATGAAATTTGTTATACAATTATTCGGTAAATAAATTACTCTCCAGGATATAAAGCACGATAATCATCATTTTTCCAACAAACCTGTAGTGGGTAATTGCACAGGAGACATCCGGCGTCTGATTCTCTTCGACTGTGATTGAACATACTTCGACAATGCTTTTGTTACTTGATGGATTAGTCTCCTCGCCGTTACCCCTCCGAGGAAGAATGACACTTGTTGATGATCTTGACAAGAACGGCGAGCGAACCTTTTCAGGCTTTTCTGGTGACTCCGTGCGCAGAAGACAGTATATGGAGGCCATGCATCTAACCATTTCTTCAGATATCTTGCTTGGACATTGGTAGAGATGATCTTTCAGAGTACGTGCCAAAGAACTACTCCCTGAATAAGGCAGCTATTTGTAAAGGAAAAAAAGGCAAAACAAAGGAAAAACAGCAGTTAAAATAAGTTCAATATGTGCATTTTCTGCTTGAAAGTACTACATTAATCACAGCATCTCCTGATTTAAATTCAGCGGGTTCAGACGTACAAAATTGGGACAAAAGGCATGCTCCTGAAAGTACAACAATGCAGAGAATTTGCATTCGAGTATAAAAAGGCCATACATCTGACTGTAAATATTAGCAAAGGGAGTAATACATAAAAAAATTAATATAGAGTAGAATACACTACATTTAATTTTTGTATGTATTTAAAGAAACTATATTTTCTTTTGTATGTTTTACCTTCCTTGGATCTGATGCAAGGGAGGCAGGACGAACATCCAACGTTTCGCTGGAGAAAGATTCATGCTTGATCTTGGTCTTGAGCATGTTCTTCGTCCTACCCGACTCCGACACTGATGTCATGATATGGAAAGGTTGGAGAGGCAGCTTCTTAGATGAGCAAAATGCACTTGATATTATGCTCGATTGTCGTCGTCTCGTCCTTGAACTTATGCTCTTGGCATGAGCCGGGGATGAAATACCGGAACTCTGCCCTGATGATGGCCCAGATACGCACTGATCAAATATACTTCTGTAGAGTGAGAGGACGTGCTGCTCGCGGTTCGCGATTTCCTCTTCGAGCAATTCAATCTCTGCTATCAGTTCCTTTGTCTGCAGGAATAGCAACAAGAATCACACTCATCAGCGCACAATTGAAATTGTACTCATTTTGTGCCAGCCATCTGAAATTGCACTTTTTTTCTGCGAATATCTGAAAAACTGTGCTTGGAACAGCATGGAGTGTGAGGTGACACTTTCCCCTGTGTGCTATTTTCACCCGGCAATTGCACTGCTTCTATTCAACAAAATGCTAAAATTACACTAGCCTGACGATTGGAAGTAAAATAAAAATCATGGATGGAAATGTAAACAGTTTTTTGGAGGAATTTTGTCGTTGTCATTGTGCAGTAGAAACTGTAGGAGATGAACGGTACCTGAGCTGGAAAGTGCCGATGACCAGGAGACAGAGTGCTGGAAGCCCGGCCGATCGCCCGGTCAAGCATGATCCGGATGGACCTCTCCTGATGCAGATGCAGCTGCAGCTGCGAGACCTGCCACGATCCAGCAATTGCCAACACCAATTACTCAGACGCAAAAAAGAAGCCGTGGTGCACCATAGCGTCAGGAGAACAGCGGCTAATTGTTCTTTTTGTACTCACGTCATTCTCCAGCGAGACGCGGTGGTTCGGCGACGCCGTGGCCGTGCTCGTCCGTTGATCCCTCGGCGGTGCCCGGTGAACCGAAGAACCATCCGTGGAGCAAGAAGACTTCCTCGGGTCCGGCGGGTTCTGCCATGGAATTTTCACAGAATCCGATCAGTAATTTGCACATGTGCTTGCTTGATCAGTAATCTCCGCTCATGAAAGCATCACCTGTGCTTGGTTGAAGCGTTGCTCCATGGTGACATGCTTGCAAGTCTCCAGGTTCCTGCCCGAAGAAGCACTGGACAATGGACACAGACAGAAAAAGAGAACCAGGTTTGAGATGAGCGGCAAGCAAAACCAAGGCGGAGAAAAACCCGGCAAAGGCGCGGCAGAGACCTCTTGGATCGCCGGTGATGCGGCGCAGCAGCGGTGGCGGCCGCCGCGGCCTTGGGCGCCGACGCCGCCTCGGGAGCCTCGCCGCCGACCTTGCCCGGTTCTTGCGCTCCGTTCACGGCCTGCTCCACGTTCCCTTGTTGGGCTGCCGCCATGCCAGCGCCACCAACCTAGCTGCTACATGGCAACAGTCCAGAAGGGCGACGCATGAGCATTATATGAGCAGGGTCCGGGCGGGCGGATTGATCTCGTGGCGCGGGGGGCAAAGAGCATCCCGCGCACAGGGCCGTGCCCACTCCCTGGGCCGCGCTGCGACGCCGGCGGTTTAATACGGCGTGGCACGCGGTAGTAAACCGCTGCTGCCGCGGCAGCGAAGTCGCAGAGGAAGAGGAAGAGCGGGTCGGCGACGGAGAGCGACAGGGAGAGTGGAGACTGGAGACGGATGGCGGGGGGAAGTGGGAGGAGTAACTGCGTGGAAGCGAATGAGTTGGTGAGCCGCGTTAATGCACTGACGCGCGCACTGCGGCGGAGTAAATGGCACGAGCAAGAACTCGCCATGCCGTGACATGGCTTCGACTCCGCGATGTCTCTCGCCGGCCCTACGTGACTGCCGAAGTCGCAGTAAGTCGTACCGCTGGCCACTCTCTCCCAAGTTTTTACTGTATAAACTTTCCGAGCGAGTGGCTCTGCTCCTAACATGCTCGTGATATTCTACTCCAAGGAAGAAAAAAGAGTAGAATTCTAGAAGAAGCTGCACGCTGCAGCTCCAAGTCAGAGAAACGCCGCCGCGACTACTCCAAGTCCCCGACGATCAACAGGGCACAAGGGCGCAGCACAGGAGTGCTTACGTGAGAAACTGTTGCATGACGACCCGTCAGAGAAACTGCTGCCGGTGCTACAGTTCTAGACGAACCTCGGCAGCGGATCGACCTTCATGGCTACGGCTACGAGATATGTGATTCCTTCCCTGGCTGGCCTACCCCTACCGGTATGCGTGTTCTCTCCTCCTCCACGGCATTGACCTGAGCTACCTACCGGCGATCGCATGCATGCAGCATGTCACGAGGTAGGCAGGCGACAGGCATGAATGCGGGCGTTCAATGGCCCCTGTACCAGCGTCTAGCGCTAGCAGCGCAGTGGGAAAAGCTAGCTTCCGTCGACAAGGGAACCCGACGACGAGCCGGGTGTACGACTTACGACACCCCGGCGTAATGATCCACCAGCCATCTGAAACCGAGACCAACCGCATGTACAATGTACTCTACTCTACGCGGCCAGAGCCAGGGAGAGCGAGCTAGTGGTAGGATGCGTTTGGATGCTGGGCTATCCCTCTATAGGACAGGGATAGCCGTTTTTTAGGTGAATAGCGGTCGTTTGTTTGTTTCAGGGACGAGTTGGGATAGGGATGACCAGATGCTTCGAATATTCCTCCAAAACTCGGCTCCGCGGGTCCGCGAAAATCTCGCGGATGTGGGCATCCCGCGCGGGGGGCCCGAAGAGAGCCCGCGAAACGTTTTTCGGCGCCGTCTCGTTTCATTCACCTACCACAAAAGGGCAACCCTATCTCTTTTCCCCTGGACGCGGCTAATCTGCACCCGAACTCATATGCTCCCGCATGAACAGTAAAATCGAAAAAAATTCAAAAAAAAATTCAAAAAATTCCAAAAATTTTTTTAGTGAAACATTGACAAAAGTTCTAAGTGCCTGCAAAAATTCGTCATGAAATCACATTCCTAGAAAGCGTGGCAAAAAAAAACAAATCCAGTGTGTGATTTCATGACGAATTTTTGCAGGCTTGTTTTTTTTGCCACGCCTTCTAGGAATGTGATTTCATGACGAATTTTTGCAGGCACTTAGAACTTTTGTCAATGTTTGTCTCAAAAGAAATTTGGAATTTTTTAAATTTTTTTCGATTTTACTGTTCATGCGGGAGCATATGAGCTCGGGTGCAGAATGGACTTTTCGTTTTCCCCTTTCCATCTCTCTTTTCTCCGTTCCAGCGGCGGCGACAGATCGAAGCCCGACGACGGCGGTGAGTGCGCAGCGGCGCCGGCAG
The DNA here is from genome assembly GCF_018294505.1 of Triticum aestivum. Taxonomy (NCBI): domain Eukaryota; kingdom Viridiplantae; phylum Streptophyta; class Magnoliopsida; order Poales; family Poaceae; genus Triticum; species Triticum aestivum. Next base: position 140,110,337 of record NC_057800.1, read on the forward strand.
ATCGAAGCCCGGCGACGACGGTGAATGCGCAGCGTCGTGACTCTCTCCTTCCTTTCCTCCGCTCCTCATCTGCCATCAGAGGTCACATGGCGGCGGCGGTCAACACCGGTGAGTGTCGCGCGCGGCCGCCGGAGCCCTGTGGATGGCGGCGCTGTCCCTGCTTCTCTCCGGCCGGTGCGCCTGCTGTGCGCCCCATGCGCTGGTGCTGCGCGTGCTGCGCCGGCCCTGCATCTGTCCGGCAAGTGCGCATGTTGTGCGCCCAGTGAGAACAGGTGTTGCGCGCGGTACGCCGGCGTGCTAGCTGCTTGGCCCTGCTTGCTGCGCGTGCTGCACGGACCATATGTACTAATACGTGATTTCTCCATTGATTTTCTATCCAACATGCTAATCTTTTTTTGTTGTTTTTTTTTGTGCTGCAGCAGCTCAGGTCAAAGGCGACAGGGAAGTCAGGGACTACTACATCTTCCTATTGTTGATTTCTCCCCAAAATCTGAGGTAACTTGTTAACTGCTTCTCCTATTTACTGCTTGACAGAGAATGTGCATGTTGACTTGTTCCTGTTGAAGTTATATCATTTGTACTATTATATTGTAGATGGACAAAAAGACTAAGATGTTAATTTATGCGGCAATGGCACAATGGTTTACCAATATGATAGCTTTGGTTGTTCAATCTAGAAAAAGAAAAAAGAGAGAAGCAATTACATATGCCCCAATTGATGAGAGAGATAGGATGAGAAGAGAGTACTTTGATAACAAAGTATGGAAAATGATACAATTAGTGTGAACATGCTCAGGCTTCGGAGGGCACCATTCTTTCGGTTTTGTCAACTCTTTAGAGATCGCAATTTGCTAAAAGACACGGTCCATATGTCTATTGAGCAACAAGTAGCAATGTTTTTGCACACCGTTGGTCATAATGTCAGGAATAGGGTAATTGGAGGGAATTTTGGTAGATCCGGGGAAGTTGTTAGCCGGTATTTCCATAGAGTACTCCATGCAATTGGTGAGCTTCGAGATGACCTTATTAGGAAGCCTTCATTGGAGACTCAAACCAAAGTAGAAGGAAACTACCGGTGGGATCCATACTTTAAGGTATGAGATTGAGTGACAACTACATTTTGTCATTGTAGAAACAAATATGTTTAGATCCTAATTTTTTTGGGTTTTATTTCATCAAATAGGATTGTATTGGAGCTATTGATGGTACACATGTACGTGCCTCTGTTACTCCTGATATGGAGCCTGCCTTTCGTGGTAGAAAGAAACATACTACTCAAAATGTGATGGCGGCTGTTGATTTTGATCTTCGATTCACATATGTGTTGGCTGGTTGGGAAGGGACAGCACATGATGCTACAGTTTTACGTGATGCTTTAATACGTGAAAACGGTCTACGTGTTCCACAAGGTAATAGATTAACTATGTAGATACATGTTGTCAATGGGATTTTGGTATATATGTGACTAACCCAAATGTTCGTCATACTTAGGAAAAAAAATTCTAGTTGATGCTGGATATGGAGTCAAACCAGGGTTCTTGCCCCCTTTTCGTGGTGTGAGGTACCATTTGAATGAGTGGGGAAACAGTCCTGTGCAAAATGACAAGGAGCTGTTCAACCTTAGGCATTCTTCTCTCCGCACAACCGTAGAACGTGCATTTGGGTCATTGAAGAGAAGATTCAAAATTCTTGATGATGCCACTCCATTCTTTCTTTATCCTACTCAAGTAGATATTGTTGTGGCTTGCTGCATCATTCAGAATTGGGTTCTAAATGATGGGATTGATGAATATATCATACCGGAAGATGAATGGGTGCCAAATATCACTCATGCTTCAACATCAGCTGGACAAGCAGAAGAACATGCATACATGGTTAACTTTAGGCAAGGCCTTGCTGATCAAATGTGGGAAGACCGACAAAACTATATGCACCATCAAAACATGTAGTAGCTACCATGTCATTTAGCTTGCTGCATCCCAAATAGGTGGTGGCTGGGCAGAGGGGCATATTCGAATACACTTTAACTAACAAGTTAACATACAATTTAACTAACCAGTAAACCTATTCCAATTTTTTTACTGCATCCATCAATCCATATTCGAGGGAGACAGAGGAGACAGAGGGAGACAGAAGGGAACTCACCAGCAGCAGGCGCGGTGGTGGCTGGCCGCAGAAGAGACGGGGCAGCTGGGCGCGGTGGTGGCGGCCTGCTTCCGGGCGGAGGGAAAGGAGGGCCGGCCAGGGAGGATTCGAGCAGGAGGGCGGCCGGGTCGGGGCGGTTCCCGTTGGAGCTCGGGTCGGGCGGGGAAGGACTTGGGGAGGGGCGGCCGGGCGAGGAGGAGACGATGAGGAGGGCAGCCGGGTCAGGGCGGTGTCTTGCTTCCGTGGTGAGTAGCAGCGGCGGCCGGCGGCGGGGAGCAGCCTGGCGGCACCAACCCTAGCAGAACAAAGGTTGGGGACGAAAGGAGTTTGCGGGCACAGGAGGAAGGAGTTGCGCTCGGGTCTGTTGGGTCGGGGAGTGGCATTTTGGCCATAATTTCAGTGCCCAATAGGGGTACTTGTTTAAAACGAACAGTTTTATTTTGTGGGATTGCCCAGAATTGCCAAAAATTGGTCATTCTAGATTGCACTTGCAATTGTGAGCTGATTGTGGACAATTCCTGGGGCAAAGATGAGTTCTTTTGTAATTATGATTCCCCGGGCAGTAATTCTTCACAATTGAGCCAAAAGAACTGGCCCTTACTTTGCTTAGCATTTAAACAACGCCCGATGCCCGCAACGGCTCTCATCAGCCACTTGATGCTCATGCTCAACTGTCATTCTCCTCGGAACAGCGTCAGCTTCATGCCTTCATGGTCACAAGCACACACACTAATTGACATGGGACAACTCTAGCCTACTAAACAGAATTTGTATAGTAATAACTAGTTTCTACAACAGAAATTTTCCAAAAAAAGGCATGACCATTACGGTAATCAGTTCCATTGTTAAAATAAGATATTAACGATATCTTGCATACACTGCATGCAAACCACACTAGAAAATTAGAAGATCCATGACCCCAGATGAGCAAGCTAACTGAAATTACTCAATAACATTTACAGTACTAGCAAGGTTTTCAGCAGTGCAGGAGCTGGTTATTACACTAAATGACCATTACATTGCAGTTTTCATGATATTCCCATCACTTGCGAAGAAGGCGGGCGGGGGGAGAACACATTAGTGGATAATGTAATCAGTAGTGGAGACAAAAGAATTCAGAGGGTGGAGGGCGGGGGGATCTTTGCTTACCTAGGGGTTGGGGGAAGAAGAGGAGGAGGAGCACGGAGAGGATTGAGAGGGCAGGAGGAGGCGGTGCAGGTGGAGACGGCTGCGGCTGCAGTGGCGCCTAGGGCATGTGAGCGTCAAGTGTTTTGGGGCGTTGGTGGGCTGTCCGTTTGCGGCACATATTTTTACTGGATGTCCATTTGCGCCATTTAGGCTCTTTTTGATGGGTGCCACTTGTGGGACAAGTGGGATCCAACGCCACTTATATACTGAAGTACTAGTTCTAAGAAAAAACATCCTGAAGTACTAGTGCCATGAATTGACAAAAGAAAGCAACCTACTCCTCATCAAATATTTTGGATATCGACTGGTAGCTGCTCGATCGGTTGGGGAATAGGGATTAACCGGCGAATCTGCTGATTAACTGAATTAATCAGTCGACCATTAATCGGCTAGTTAACTGTGGCCATCAATGCATATAGCTATATTTTACACAACAAATTAGTTCATGAGCAGAGGCCTGAAATAGAGGAGTGGCTCATTCTAGTACCTTGCCTTGTGCCCGCGGAGGGAGCAGTGTGCGCGTGTAGGCTAATTGATTTGGGCGGGTAGCGGCATGGAGGGGTGGCCGGGCTCGAAACTTTGCCCTCTGATATACCCCAGTGCAGTAGTTAATCAGTGGAAGGGGGCCATGAGGCGAGGACGATAGAGAGAGCTTGATGACCTAAAACTAATAGGGAGGCCAATCATCTGCCCCGCCGTAGAAAAAACGAAGATGGCAAAATCGATGGGCAAGTACCTGTCGGACACCGTTGATGGGGGTGTGATTATGACACGCGGCACTGTGCGGCTTCGTCCCTGCAGAGCGGTCACCGGTGACTGCCATGGGCGGCGGCAGCAGTGGCAGAGCTTCGACCGCGCTCTGAAACACACCGAGCCAGTTCTTTTCGGCTCATGATTCTCTAGAATATGATTTTAGGAAACTGCCCACAGAATCAGCCGCCAGTTCTATTATGAGATTGTTGTATCTGTTGTGGGGTGAAATGTTTGTAGTGCCCCTAGGCTGGAACCGTGTACTGAATTTCTAACGCTTGGTTGTTTCAAACAGCTCCACGTCGAATACAAACACGAAAGTGATTTGCGAATATCCCAAATTTCTCTCGGTGCCTCCCCTTTCTCCATCCATCTACAACATCCATGTGCGAGCATTTTAATCTATACGAAAATTCTTACTGCTAAGCAGGCATTCAATCTACACCACCACAAAAGTCATACTACTAAGCAATCAATCATGCAATTTTTTTCACTAGATGTCATCAATCATACAACTTGTACGCCATGCAAAATAACCACCCAAATAATTCACTAGCAACCATCAACTTAGCATACAGCTACGAACCATTAATCATTACCAGCCATCAAACATAAGAAAGAACCGAGAAACAGAGGGGAGAGAGGGAGGAAGAGGTGGGCTCACCTTCTGCCGGCGAGGCAGGAAGAAGCGTGGGGCGGCGAGCCAGGCGGGATGGGGCGGCGGTGTGGGCGGCCGGCGGCGCGAACCCTGGCTCCCCGGGAGGTGGGCCAGGTCGAGAGAGAAAGGAGAGGACCGTGCGTGTGTTGAGCGAGCTGGAGGCCCTAATCCCTCTGGCTAGTTGGGCCCTTAAAATCTGGACAGTGCAGCCCATGAAGGAGAATGACGGCCTGCCGAGTAAGGCGTCAACGTTGTATAGCCCTTGACTTGAGGCACGCCGCACGCGCCGCCCCCGACAGACAAACCTGCGTCCTGGCCGCCATCCCGGCGTGCCGTCCCCCTCCAGCCGGCGACCACGCCGGCACGCCGCCCGCCTCCTCTGCTCCCCGGCCGCGCGTATGATCTCGCCCTAGGCTGTGGTAAGTAAACGCACCACCCCCCAATTCTACTACACTTGTCAACTACCACTCGCAACATTTCGGAATTTGTTCTTTCTTGGATGTGGATTCATCCGTGCGCATCGTTGAATTCGCCCCGCCTGGACGCATGATCGCCGTATGCCACTATCGTCTTTCTGATGATCGTTGTATTCCAAATCATTCCATAGGATACCTTACGAATTTTTCACACGAGGATCGGACAAACAGTCAAACGCCACCACTGAACCTGGACAGGGAGGAGAGGACGGTACGTTTACTACTCGCCACCGGTGAATGGACGCGAGGATCATCGGTGGATGAACGCGACAACCCAAGCCCTGCCCGCCATGTAATCCAACCCCAAGAATCAATCAAAATCAATGCATGACCTCACTCCACTGTGCCACTCGTACGCGCGTGCCCTCTGAATTAGTAAGCCCCAACCCTGACGACGCTGCCGGCGATCGGCCATAACTCCTCCCCCTCCAACCACATGGCCGGGCCTTCTCCTCGGGTAGGGCTTGGGTTGTCGCGTTCATCCACCGATGATCCTCGCGTCATTCACCGGTGGCGAGCAGTAAACGTACCGTCCTCTCCTCCCTGTCCAGGTTCAGTGGTGGCGTTTGACTGTTTGTCCGATCCTCGTGTGAAAAATTCGTAAGGTATCCTATGGAATGATTTGGAATACGGCGATCATCAGAAAGACGGTAGTGGCATACGGCGATCATGCGTCCGGGCGGGGCGAATTCGACGATGCGCATGGATGAATCCACATCCAAGAAAGAACAAATTCCGAAATGTTGCGAGTGGTAGTTGACAAGTGTAGTAGAATTGGGGGGTGGTGCGTTTACTTACCACGGCCTAGGGCGAGATCATACGCGCGGCCGGGGAGCAGAGGAGGCGGGCGGCGTGCTGGCGTGGTCGCCGGCTGGAGGGGGACGACACGCCGGGATGGCTGTAACGCCCTCGATGCGGCTATAGCTCCCACGTGTCGAGGCACGACTTAGAGACATAACCGCATTGAAAGCAATGTCGCAAGTTAGGCAATCATTACAACATCCCATGTAGTATATGATAAAAAGGGGAAGATAACATAGTTGGCTTACACTCGCCACGTCACATCAGAGTACATAAATAACATCCATCAAACAAATCACTCATGGCCCGACTACGGTGCCAAAATAGAAAAGAACCCAACATGCGACAAGGTCCTGAATCGATAACCCCAACTAGGCACCACTACTGATCATCCGGAAAAGATACGTAGTATCGCTAAGAGTCCTCGTCGAACTCCCACTTGAGCTCGTAATCGTCAACTGGAGCAGAAACACCTGGACCTGCATCTGGAGTTGTAGTATCTGTGAGCCACAGGGACTCAGCAATCTCACACCCACGCGATCAAAACTATTTAAGCTCATAGGAATGGATAAGGCAAACATATGTGGAGCTGCAGCAAGCGACTAGCATATGTGGTGGCTAACTTATACGCAAAAGAGAGCGAGAAGAGAAGGCGAAGCACGAGCGAGAAGCTAAAGGAACATCCTGCGCAAGCATAACTCCAACACCGTGTCCACTTCCCGGACTCCGCCGAGAAGGGGCCATCACGGTAACACACACGGTTGATTCATTTTAATTAAGTTTAGTTCAAGTCATCTACAACCGGACATTAACAAATTCCCATCTGCCCATAACCGCGGGCACGGCTTTCGAAAGATCAATCCCTGCCGGGGGGTCCCAACTTAGCCCATAACAAGCTCTCACGGTCAACGAAGGAATAGACCTCCACCCAAGACACACCGATCAGACTCGGTATCTCGGTACAACAAGATGATTCGACAGGTTAAAACAAGTCCAGCAACACCGCCCGAATGTGCCGACAAATCCCGATAGGAGCTGCACATATCTCTTTCTCAGGGCACACTCAGATGAGCAATCCGTACAACTAAAACCAAACCTCGAGTTTCCCCGAGGTGGCGCTGCACATGGCTCTAGTTCGGACCAACACTCAGGGGAGCACTGGCCCGTGGGGGGCTAAAATAAAGATGACCTTCGGGCTCCGGAAACCCAAGGGAAAAAGAGGCTAGGTGGCAAATGGTAAAACCAATGTTGGGCATTGCTGGAAAAGCTTTAATCAAGGCGAACTATCAAGGGGTTCCCATTATAGCCCAACCGCGTAAGGGACGCACAATCCGGGAACATAACACCGATATGACGGAAACTAGGGCGGCAAGAGTGGAACAAAACACTAGGCGAGAGGCCGAGCCTTCCACCCTTTACCAAGTATATAGATGCATTAATATAACATAGCAATATAATGATATCCCAACAAGTAAATAAATGTTCCAACAAGGAACGGCTCCAATCTTCACCTGCAGCTAACAACGCTATAAGAAGGGCTGAGCAAAGCGGTAACATAGCCAATCAACGGTTTGCTAGGACAATGGTGGGTTAGAGGTTCAACATGGCAATTGGGAGGCTGACAAGCAAAAGGTAGGCATCGTAGCAGTGGCAAAGCAAAAGAGCGAGCAAACTAGCATAGCAAAGATAGTAGTGATTTCGAGGGTATGATCATCTTGCCTGCACAGTTGTCAGAGTTGACTGGATCCTCACAAGCAAACTCAACGGGCTCCTCGGTAGCGAACTCGTCTCCCGGCTCTACCCAACAAGACAAACAAGCAACAAGGATACAATCAACCACGGCCAAGACCAAGCAATATGATGAAACGACGATATGCTATGCGGGATGCGATGCGGGATGCAAAATGCAAGATATGACAGGAAATGCATGAACCTGGCCTCAACTTGGAAAACCAAGTGTGCCACTGGATAGAGGGGATGAAATCGATTGAAAACGATATAAAGATCATTGGAATCGGAGTTACGGTTTGGAAATGGCAAGCGTTTTAAGATATGACACCGGTATGCGATTTACAGCAAGTAGGCATCTAAATGCAACGAAATGAACATACTACAGCCTCCAAACATGAAAACAAAATACATGGCAGTGAAGTACTCAAGATGGTTGACAAAATACTAGCACTGAGCCATAGGCAAATTCATCCATTAAGAGGTTCAAACAAGCATGGCTAAAACGCAAATGCAAAACAGATTCCAGACTTAGTGAAATTAACACTAGTCTGAAATTTCAGATCACGATGCTCTCTTCGGAGCAGCAAAACAACATGATAGAAAACCTGAACATGACAAGTAAGAACATGGCATGGAGCTACTCAACAAGCTTAACAAAACACCCAAAGTGACCTGGGGCCAAAAGGGTTCACAAAATACTCTACCGAGCTCACGAACATCGCTCGAACACAATCAGTTTTCAGACTTAGTGAAAACTGAGACACGCTGAAATATAACTCATGAAGGCATGTAAACGAGCTCGATGCACTCACTACGGTGCAAGTCATGGCAAGGAAAGCATATAACCATCAAGAAGGCACAATGTGCTAGCTACACATGGCAAGAACAAAGGCATAGCATGCATGGAACACTAACGGTAGCATCGGCAAAATCGCAAACAAGTTGACGATCTGCCCAGATTAACAACGAAGCAAAAGTTGAGCTCGATTGAGTCAACCTAGAGCACTCCACATATGTAAACAAAGACATGGATGGATAGAGAATAACATAAATATCAAAACTCTCTTACTGATCATCCTCAAAAGAGGCACGGATCATTAGGAAACAAGCTGGACATATAGCATCATGAACTAAAATATCCCAGACTTAGTGAAAATCACCAAGTCTCTGAAATCTGCAATCTCAGGTACCTCTCTTCGCAAGCTTGCACAATACAACACACACATCCTAAAAATACATGGGTGGCACCTCTGGAAAGAAGACAAAATGCTTAACAATTCATCCCAAAGGGGCACAGGCATATCATGCACGAATTAAACATGGCAAAAATGACAAAAGTGCATGATGAACTAACGGATCTGCAATCTAACTCACGAAGCCTCCTTCTAACAGCATTTTGGGTATCAAGATGACCTCAAATGCAAATGATGCAATGGAACGAAATGATGTACATGTCGAGACGAAGATTTTGATATATCATATGCCCAAAACGGAGCTACGGATGCGGAGATACAAGCACTCAAAGAATGCATAAAAAACTGGGAGATTAGGGTTTCGGGGAGAGGTCAACCTAGCCCAGATCCATATCAGATCGGCACGCGGATCGAGGAACGCCG
>NC_057800.1:140120645-140150412 GCF_018294505.1 Triticum aestivum
GAGTGGGTGCGGCGGCGGGGCGGACAACGTCCGGCGCGGGCGGACACGTCCGGCCCGGCGCGGGGGAAGATGGATCTGTTTTTTTTTTAAACTAGGGTTTCGGACGGGGGAAGAAGAGATCCGAATGGAGGGGGTATAAATAGGCATAAGTGGAGCTAGGAGAGTCCAAATGAGGTGCGGTTTTCGCCCACACGATCGTGATCGAACGCTCTAGGACATGGAGCAGAGTTTGGTGGGTTTTGGGCCAAATTTGGGGGGTGTTGGGCTGCAACACACACGAGGCCTTTCCGGTCCCTCGGTTAACCGTTGGAGTATCAAACGAAGTCCAAATGATACGAAACTTGACAGGCGGTCTACCGGTAGTAAACCAAGGCCGCTTGGCAAGTCTCGGTCCAATCCGGAAATGTTTAAACCCCACACACGAAAGAAGACTAGAAATGACCACCGGAGGAGAACGAAGCGCCGGAATGCAAAACGGACAACGGGGAAAATGCTCGAATGCATGAGATGAACATGTATGCAAATGCAATGCACGAGATGACAAGGTATGAGATGCATGAAAACGAAAACAACACACGGAGACAAGACCCGAACCCGAGAAATAAATATAACTTAGCGCCGGAGACGGCAAGAGTTGGATACAAATATGGAAAGTTACATCTGGGGCGTTACAATGGCGGCCAGGACGCAGGTTTGTCTGTCGGGGGCGGCGCGTGCGGCGTGCCTCAAGTCAAGGGCTATACAACGCTGACGCCTTACTCGGCAGGTCGTCATTCTCCTTCATGGGTTGCACTGTCCGGATTTTAAGGGCCCAACTAGCCAGAGGGATTAGGGCCTCCAGCTCGCTCAACACACGCACGGTCCTCTCCTTTCTCTCTCGACCTGACCCACCTCCTGGGGAGCCAGGGTTCGCGCCGCCGGCCGCCCACACCGCCGCCCCATCCCGTCTGGCTCGCCGCCCCACGCTTCTTCCTGCCTCGCCGGCGGAAGGTGAGCCCACCTCTTCCTCCCTCTCTCCCCTCTGTTTCTCTGTTCTTTCTTATGTTTGATGGCTGGTAATGATTAATGGTTCGTAGCTGTATGCTAAGTTGATGGCTGCTAGTGAATTATTTTGGTGGTTATTTTGCATGGCGTACAAGTTGTATGATTGATGCCATCTAGTGAAAAAAATTGCATGATTGATTGCTTAGTAGTATGACTTTTGTGGTGGTGTAGATTGAATGCCTGCTTAGCAGTAAGAATTTTCGTATAGATTAAAATGCTCGCACATGGATGTTGTAGATGGATGGAGAAAGGGGAGGCACCAAGAGAAATTTGGGATATTCGCAAATCACTTTCGTGTTTGTATTCGACGTGGAGCTGTTTGAAACAACCAAGCGTTAGAAATTCAGTACACGGTTCCAGCCTAGGGGCACTACAAACATTTCACCCCACATTCTGTGGGCAGTTTCCCAAAATCATATTCTAGAGAATCATGAGCCGAAAAGAACTGGCTCGGTGTGTTTCAGAGCGCGGTCGAAGCTCTGCCACTGCTGCCGCCGCCCATGGCAGTCACCGGTGACCGCTCTGCAGGGACGAAGCCGCACAGTGCCGCGTGTCATAATCACACCCCCATCAACGGTGTCCGACAGGTACTTGCCCATCGATTTTGCCATCTTTGTTTTTTCTACGGCAGGGCAGATGATTGGCCTCCCTATTAGTTTTAGGTCATCAAGCTCTCTCTATCGTCCTCGCCTCACGGCCCCCTTCCACTGATTAACTATTGCACTGGGGTATATCAGAGGGCAAAGTTTCGAGCCCGGCCACCCCTCCATGCTGCTACCCGCCCAAATCAATTAGCCTACACGCGCACACTGCTCCCTCCGCGGGCACAAGGCAAGGTACTAGAACGAGCCACTCCTCTATTTCAGGCCTCTGCTCATGAACTAATTTGTTGTGTAAAATATAGCTATATGCATTGATGGCCACAGTTAACTAGCCGATTAATGGTCGACTGATTAATTCAGTTAATCAGCAGATTCGCCGATTAATCCCTATTCCCCAACCGATCGAGCAGCTACCAGTTACCGATATCCAAAATATTTGATGAGGACTAGGTTGCTTTCTTTTGTCAATTCATGGCACTAGTACTTCAGGATGTTTTTTCTTAGAACTAGTACTTCAGTATATAAGTGGCGTTGAATCCCACTTGTCCCACAAGTGGCACCCATCAAAAAGAGCCTAAATGGCGCAAATGGACATCCAGTAAAAATATGTGCCGCAAATGGACAGCCCACCAACGCCCCAAAACACTTGACGCTCACATGCCCTAGGCGTCACTGCAGCCGCAGCCGTCTCCACCTGCACCGCCTCCTCCTGCCCTCTCAATCCTCTCCGTGCTCCTCCTCCTCTTCTTCCCCCAGCCCCTAGGTAAGCAAAGATCCCCCCGCCCTCCACCCTCTGAATTCTTTTGTCTCCACTACTGATTACATTATCCACTAATGTGTTCTCCCCCCGCCCGCCTTCTTCGCAAGTGATGAGAATATCATGAAAACTGCACTGTAATGGTCATTTAGTGTAATAACCAGCTCCTGCACTGCTGAAAACCTTGCTAGTACTGTAGATGTTATTGAGTAATTTCAGTTAGCTTGCTCATCTGGGGTCATGGATCTTCTAATTTTCTAGTGTGGTTTGCATGCAGTGTATGCAAGATATCGTTAATATCTTATTTTAACAATGGAACTGATTACCGTAATGGTCATGCCTTTTTTTGGAAAATTTCTGTTGTAGAAACTAGTTATTACTATACAAATTCTGTTTAGTAGGCTAGAGTTGTCCCATGTCAATTAGTGTGTGTGCTTGTGACCATGAAGGCACGAAGTTGACGCTGTTTCGAGAAGAATCACAGCTGAGCATGAGCATCAAGTGGCTGATGAGAGCCGTTGCGGGCATCGGGCGTCGTTTAACTGCTAAGCATAGTAAGGGCCAGTTCTTTTGGCTCAATTGTAAAGAATTACTGCCCGGGGAATCATAATTACAAAAGAACTCATCTTTGCCCCAGGAATTGTCCACAATCAGCTCACAATTGCAAGTGCAATCTAGAATGACCAATTTTTGGCAATTCTGGGCAATCCCACAAAATAAAACTGTTCGTTTTAAACAAGTACCCCTATTGGGCACTGAAATTATGGCCAAAATGCCACTCCCCGACCCAACAGACCCGAGCGCAACTCCATCCTCCTGTGCCCGCAAACTCCTTTCGTCCCCAACCTTTGTTCTGCTAGGGTTGGCGCCGCCAGGCTGCTCCCCGCCGCCGGCCGCCGCTGCTGCTCACCACGGAAGCAGGACACCGCCCTGACCCGGCTGCCCTCCTCATCGTCTCCTCCTCGCCCGGCCGCCCCTCCCCAAGTCCTTCCCCGCCCGACCCGAGCTCCAACGCGAACCGCCCCGACCCGGCCGCCCTCCTGCTCGAATCCTCCCTGGCCGGCCCTCCTTTCCCTCCGCCCGGAAGCAGGCCGCCACCACCGCGCCCAGCTGCCCCGTCTCCTCTGCGGCCAGCCACCACCGCGCCTGCTGCTGGTAAGTTCCCTTCTGTCTCCCTCTGTCTCCCTCAAATATGGATTGATGGATGCAGTAAAAAAATTGGAATAGGTTTACTGGTTTGTTAAATTGTATGTTAACTTGTTAGTTAAAGTGTATTCGAATATGCCCCTCTGCCCAGCCACCACCTATTTGGGATGCAGTAAAATAATTGTATGTTAACTTGTTAGTTAAATTGTATTTACTGGTTTGAATATGCAACATTTAGCAAAAAAATTGTATGGACAATCTGTAAGGAATGTATTTCTATAGATTAAAACATTGACATGTGAATGTTGTAGATGGATAAAGGGAAGCAGAAAGCAATTTGGGATGCTGCGCCTCATTCCATATATATGGATGTGTGCGTAGAGGAGGTGCGAGCAAACCACCGCGCCATAGGAAACACCACTTTGTCCGATGTAGGGCAAGGTAATTTGTTTACTAAGTTTAATGAGCACTCCGGGGGAAACTATTGTAATATTATATATTTTATGAGATTTGCAGCTCGTTTTCGTGTTCATATTAGACATGAAACTGACCGAAATAACTAGGCGTTACCAATTCATCACTCACTTCAATCTAGGGGCATTGCAGACATTTCAACAGACAACTCATACAACAATCACAGGCTAGAATAACAGAAAAGAACTGGACAGGCAATTCTGTGGGCAGACAATTCTGTAGGCAGTTTCCTAGAATTATAATTCTCCAGAATTATGAGGCGGAAAGAACTGGCCCTAAGTGGCTGGCGCAAAACCCACATAACTGCCATGCGGCTGACGCGGCTATTGCCCCATTGCCACATTACATCCTGAGTAGTACTCACCCAAGTAATTGTTGCAGTTTATCTCAAATATTGCTTCAAATTTGTCCCAATTTGATTCAGAGCACTAGTATCCCCACTTAAGATCTGCCCCTGGTGTCTGATGAGTCGTCATCTTGTAGGAACTACAAATGTGTGGCTTTGTTGTGTAGGACTGCCACTGTGAAGCAAATTAGCTGAAGAATTTTGAGCTCTAAAATAACTTCCTTTCTTGCACAGTGACCTGGAGCTTATGCTACAAGTAATCCATGCTTAGTATTTGTTGAGCATTGAGGGTGCTTGAGATAAAGATGCTGAAGAACATCTTGAGTCAGTCATGGAGGAGGGGAGCGCATGTCCTACGGGAAGGGCATCCAGCTGAAGCAATGTATGCTTGTTCAAGTCAATTTCACAGCGGGCAGGTAATAAAACACATTTTTATTCTCTGCCTGTTATCTGGTGATAATCAACCCTTGAAGCATCTATGTTGTTATAGTGCTTGAATTTTAGCAACTTGGATATGTTGATGAAAATTAGTTGGCATTAGCTACTAGAATTTTTGTTGTGATAACTTAGAAATGCTTGTAATAACAAGATAGCTTGGTAATGCTTATGAATAAACTAGTGTAATCCTGTCTGAAATCTAGACTACTTGCAGTGACTGCATACCTGCATAGTATGTGATACTGTCTGAAGGCTACAAGTTTCCTGTGGCTGCATGAGCCAAACATTTGTTGTCCTTCTACAATCATTTATATTTCCAGCACAATTTAGATGTTCATTAATGAGCTGAAAAATTCACTTACTTGAGACACATCCCACCAAAGATTCGTTCAAAATTTCGAACCTTGGCTCAAAGTTATGTCAAACAGGTCTAGTAAAGCATTTCCAGTCATTCTTACTACCCTATGCATGTCGTCTTATGTATATACTGGCTAAATAATGGCTTTAAGTTTAACAATCTATTGCAACTGTACCTGATTCAGTGTACGGATTACCTTTTTTTTTTTAGATTACAGCGGCATCCACAATTCATTTCATCAATTAGTTACACTGAATACACTGGACAATTCAGTCACTTTCATCTACATTTCATTGTAAAGACACTTGGCAGTGCATTGAAGGAATTCATTCGTATAACTTGTTGTAATCACCCGGGTATACAACTGTTTATAAAAGTTTGGTGCTGCCGCAAGAGCTCAAGTCTTGAAGTTGCCTCTGGATTCTTTGGCTGGACTTATGCAGTCAGTTTACAAACATGTATAGGTCTTGTACATTTATAAACCCTGAAATTAGTTGAACAATTCATTTAGCTTACCTCTTTAGACCAAGCGTTTAGCTCTTCAAAAGTTTGTTTACCTGAGATGCAACCTCACACACAATCTATTCAAATTCTGACCCTGCTTCAGACACTTCATTCTGTTGATATATGTTCCACCTTCAATTCAAATTCAAACTCAGTGCAACGGACGCTTCAGTCTGTTGATCCATGTTTCGCTTTCAGCTCCACTCACTAAAAATCTAAAGTAGATAGAAGTCGCCGCTCTGACCTCTTGATTCATTCATTGATTCAGGTGTTGAGGTCGGCGAGGAGCTTCTTTGGCGTGGAGGACTTCATGGACGAGGACAACAGCAAGCCCTACACGTACAAGAAGGAGAAGCGGTCCAAGAACCCGCACAAGCACATCTCGTTCAAGCAGCGGACGATCGCGCACATGGAGCCCTTCACCCTGGATGTGTTCATCTCGAAGCGGTTTGTGTCGGCGTCGCTGACCCACCGGTCGACGTGCCGGCAGGTGGCGGTTGCGGGCACCAACTCCAAGGACGTGAAGGCGGCGCTGACGTCGCGGTCGGACGTGCCGGCGTGCCTGTCGGTGGGGCGGTTCCTGGCGGAGCGGGCCAAGGAGGCGGACGTGTACGCGTGCACCTACACGCCCCGGGAGCGGGACCGGTTCGAGGGCAAGATCAGGGCCGTTGTGCAGTCGCTCATCGACAACGGCATCCACGTCAAGCTCTACCTCGACTGATCCTTTCTCTTTTTTTGCTGGTGTGTGTCTGTTGCCGCTCTGCTTTCTACGCCTGCTGCTGAAGAAGAGTGTTGGCTTGGTTGAATGCGCTGTGACTTTTGCGGATGTCCAATGTCTGTTGCAAGAAATTTCGCAGACTTTTCACGGCTTTACCAGGGTAGCTCTTCTCCGTGTGAAGATGTCAACCACACTTGACATTTTGGTGCCTTGTTTTCTACTAGTAGGAGTACCATTTCTGTTGTTAAGATGGTGATGATATGGTTTTCTACAGCCGAAATGGAAGCCTGGGTTTGGTGTGGGCTGGTGCAGCGCCCGCGACGGATTCCCGGCGTGCGCAACGGCTGAGGAGACGCGCTGGTGGTCTCTGCCCACTTTTCCCACGCCTCCGATGGACGAGGGAGGGAGGTGAGGCCCTCTCCCGTCGCAGGCGCCGGTGCTCTTTATCTATCTGCTCCTTTGGTGATGGCAAAAGTGCGGCCGAGTGAAAAGAGGCAGCCAGCGAGCGATTCTGGCCGTCCCACCCTCCTGTATCTATCTGTATCCATCATGAAGGCCTTCGTTGCCACACTCAATCATGAAATAGGCACGAGGCAAACACCATCATCGCCTGCCGTAGCTCCCTTGGCCGGTTAAAAATCCCGGCCGACTGATGCTGATCATACATTCATACTCGCATGACGTTCCTTGAAACTCCTACTAGTTGATACGTACATACTGTACTACTGTACACAGTGTTTTGTTGGGACATGACCGATCCGTCGCTTCCACCGGACGCAAGCCGAAAAAGGGACGAGACGCTCATCAGCTACTAACTAGTAATAGTACCATACAACACTAGCATACCTCTCACGCATGTGGTAGCACACTTGTTTTGGCGGGAAAAGTTGCATCATGGGTGTTCCCTAAACTGACCAAACAAACCCAAACGTCGAAAAAACAAACCACGGTCGATGCCGTTGCGAACAGGTTACGGCGACCGATTCCCTGCTCAGTCTCAGACTCTTGTTAATCAAGCAGGCAACACGATGATTTGGGTCAGCAGGCAAGTGCTGCCCAATCATGGGGCCGGCCGGGCTTTGGGCACGTTGTTAGTGGAGGGTAGAAGAGGGCATGGCCATCGACCGATGATGGCGATAACGCAGGCGCGCGTGGGACGAGATTCCACTCCGGTGGGGGTGGCGGTGGCCCTGATCATTGGGCGCGCCACTCGTCACCTCGCGCGCGCACGCTCGACATGCTCGACATGCTCAGGGACGGGACAAACATCTCGCATCTCCTGCGACGGTGGCAGGGGCGACCACCTCACGGCACGACACGTAGCAGCACAGCACGTATGGTGCGTACGAGTATTGTTTTCATTTCTGCACTGCCCAGTCCCACCAGCACCTGGGGAGCTTTATACTGCTCGAAAAAACTAATGCTGCTGCTCCTGCCTTGGCGCCTTGGCGGTCGATCAAGCGGCTTGACCGTTCCACCGAGTTTGAAGATCGAAGCAAAGGAGATCGATCGATCGCCCTCACGTACCCTACAGATGTACGTGGAAACGGAGACATAGGCCACGCATCAAGCCCCACCGCACCTGAAAATTGAAAAAAGAAACAGACACAGAGAGCCAGAGACGCACAAGCATGAGTAACAAGCAATATGGATGGATACATGCAACCCAAGACCGATGAAGCAGACCGACCGGCGTCCAGCTTACAGGGTGACGGGTCTCCTGTCGTCAAGCTCCTCCTCGCACCTTGACCGGCCTCCAAGCGCAGCCGTCGCATACATCTATCCCTTCGTGTTAATTAGCGGGAACGCCGGCATCGTCGGTAGCTGATACGCCGGGAAAACAGGGGGTTTCTCTTGGAAGCATCGCATCGCCTCGCAGAACGTTGCTGCAAGTTCAAACAAGTCTTCGTGCAATTGACTAAACGTTGCCAACAACCGTAGGTACGTCCAGAAGCCAATGCCGCCGTAGCAATCCATGGTTGGCTTGGTTCCTCTGAAGTCATGTCGTGAGACCCTCCGAGGTCCCGGATAGCTCAGCTGCCGGGAACAAATGGCTAGAGAACAGCGACGGCGGCACTAGTATATTGCAGCAGTGGTAGTAGAAATATTCAGTCCCAGGTAGTGGAGGGAGACTTGTTAGAGACAGACAGGAGTAGCAGAGAAAGCCAGGGGCCTGTTCGCCAGCCAGCCTCGTGTCCTCCTTGTTCTTTCTGCCACGGCCATGGCGGCTCCACGCCCCCCTCCTCGTGCTCCGTGCGTGCCTCCTCCGCTATAAGTAGGCGACCGTCGCCTCCTGCTGCCTGCAACCAGCCACTGAGAGCCAAGGACGTGGTAGACTAGTGCTGAGTGCGGAGAGTGACTGCGTGGGACTGATGGCCATGGAGATGGGCTGGAAGGCCGGCAGCGCGTTCCGGTTTGATGTGGTCGATGAGGAGGAGGATGCGGCGGCGGCGGCGATACCGCCGCCGCAGACGCCGCTCGAGCCCATGGAGTACCTGTCGAGGTCCTGGAGCGTGTCCGCGTCGGAGATATCCAAGATCCTCGTCGGAGGCAAGAAGAGCTGCCTCAACAGGCTGCCGCTGCAGGAGATGGGCATACCGGAGGCCTCCGCCGTGCTCGCCGCCACGGCCATCGTCCCGAGCTATCGACACCACGTCAGCGAGCAGTCCACTGCCCACTCACTCCCATCCTTTCTTTGCTCTCTCCTTTCTGAATGTTTCCGTCTGTTGTCTGCCCATTTTCGAGCAGACGGAAGCAAGGCGGAGTTCCATCAGCGGCATCGGCCACCACCAGTCCATCGGCAAATGGTTCCAGCACAAGGACGCGAGCCGGTCCAGGCAGAGCAGCAAGGAGAAGCTGCGCGCCGACAGGGCCCACGTGCACGCCATGGTGTCCGTGGTCCGCGTCGCGGCCGCGGTGGCCGCCGTTGCGGCGGCGTCCACCAGCTCCGACACCCAGGCCCCCAAGATGGCCGCCGCCATGGCGCCGGCCACGGAGCTGCTGGCCTCGCACTGCGTGGAGGCGGCAAGGCTTGCCGGGCCGACACACGAGCAGGTGGCCTCCGCCGTCCAGTCCGCGGTTGGCGTAAGGAGCGCCGGCGATCTGACGACGCTCACAGCCGGAGCGGCAACCGGTAAGGGTTCGACGCGGCGAACGGCCGTGCCGCCATTGCCATCACAATGTGCACTCCCGTTTCCGTATGTTATCTCGTGCAAGAATCAAAGCTGAGTTCGTGTGGAATTCGTGTCAGCGCTGCCAGGAACTGCGACGATGAAGCAGAGGGTGCAGCGGGAGGCGGCGAGGAGCAACGCGAGCGTTCTTCCTTACGAGAAGGGCCATTCGTGGAGCCCTGATGTCTGGTGCAAGGAGGGTGAGCTGCTGAAACGCACAAGAAAAGGTACAGACATTCAGACAACACAGCCGAGTAATATTCAGAACATTCAGTCATGTGCCAACATTTTACATATACATAATTCGGAAGAGATGAATTAAAATCTTATAATCTACTAGTAACGTGTAAAATTAACACCAAACAATACAATTAAGGTGCACAATCTGAATTTATTTTTCCTGGTGCAGGGGATTTACACAGGACAAAAGTATCTGTCTACATCAACAGGAGGTCTCAGGTAGAAAAAAACTCTGACTGCACAATATCAAATTATTGTCCATTTGTCCTACCAAAAATAAAATAAAATGTGTGTTCAATTACTGACGGCATAGCCAAATGATAATAGGCATGCTGAAGCTGAAAAGCAAGCACATTGGAGGTGCACTGTCCAAGAACAACAAGAGTAAGTTCAGCAGCACCCGAAACAAACATCATATGCTACCATTTCTGCCTCTGTCAGCGTAGTTTGTGAGATTTTAACACTGAGCGTTCCGCCTGTAATTATCGTCTGCAGGCGTGGTTTACGGCGTATACAGTGAGCTTCCGACGTCGGTGATCGAGCCGGGAAAGGCCTTCATGGATGAGAAATGCTGCTTCGGCCTGAGCACGGCGCAAGGGATCGTGGAATTCGAGTGTCAGGACAGCACGAGTAAGCAGAACTGGGTCGATGATGTGCAGAACCTGCTTCGACAGGTTGCTCCAGATGATCGTGTGGGAAATAAGCTGGAGTCGCTAGTGAAAATGGGTTGATGTGTGAGCCGTTTTCTCGGTGTTAAGGTGATAGTATGTTGTGATATAAGGGGGTTGTTACATATGACATAATGATGTTGATGATACTCTTGTGAGGCAGTTTAGTTTAGCTCTGTATTTGTAATGCATACAAAAGGATGTGATAGAGAGTTAGTAGATTTTACTATGTGTGTTCCTCTATTAAGCTCGCCGTGTTAGTGACAAAATGGCAGATTTCATGCCTTTGGTGCAAAGAAATGAGAGAAGACTCACTGGTTGCTCCACACTTGTATCCTGTGGGGGCAAACTTGCAGCTACTTTAGTTAGTTTTCTCTTCCATGCCAGCATTCTACATGTGCTCCAGCAGATGCCATTGATCAGATTAATAAATTCATCACCGGTTGTTTATGGAGAAAGCATGCCAGGGGGGATAAAGGACCATCTCCCATTGCATGAACCAAAGTTTGCAAAGCAAAATCACAAGGTGGACTAGGAGTCTTTTGTGGCAAAATTGGACCTATGAAGGCCTATTTTTTTGGCTTTTCTGAGTTGCTTGCTCAAGTGCAGCCTACGGGAGAATCTAGACACTTGGAGCTACATCTGACAATCAGGAAATTTCTGGCCCATGAAATTACACGCAAGTCATGGTGACCCAACATACTGTAGGTCCTTTCAACTGGCTATGACAAAGCTGTTGTAAACTGAAACATAAAGTTTTCTTGCTTGTACTGCAACTAACAAGAGAATTACAAAGGGAAAACATGCACCTCCCAAGGAAAGTTACATGACGGTGTGCTATACCGGTAGGGGTGGTCCGTCGGGAGGCAAGCCGGCCGCTGGGCTAGCGGGCCATGAGGATTCTACGGGCCTCAGACCAATGTAGGAAGCCTCCCAAGCAAAGTCTGCCGTCTAGGCGCGCAAGCAAAGGACTCTTTTACCGAAGAGAACCCTACGTCGGTTTAGTATTCTTGTAATCATAGGCCTCGTCCTAGGCCAGGGGATAGCTGGGGGCACCGACATCATTGTCATCGTCTCAGCGGAAGCAGTAAGAATTTGCGTAACTTTTTTTGTCCTACCCTCCCGTGGAAACGGGTCCTAATGGAAACTAAGAGTAATTAAGACGCTCATTTTAATAGAGAACCGAAACAAAGCATTAACACACTGTGAATACATGAACTCCTGAAGTTAAAATCATCCCCATCGATATCCCAAGTCATGGTCACCTTGGGGTTCTAAGGTTCAGAATAATAACATGTGCATACAACTTGCAGGTAAAATCAGGAACGTAAATATATGCATAAGAGCAACATGTTCAGATCTGAAATCACGACACTCGGATCCTAGTGACAAGCATTAAGCATAGCAAAGTCATAGCAACATCAATCTCAGAACATAGTAGATACTAAGGATCAAGCCTTAGCAAATTGACATGATTACATATGAAATATCATCCATCTCAATCTACCTCCAGTATGCCTACAAGGGAATTACTCACATATGATTGCGAGCATTATGGAATTGTTGATGGAGAAGGGTTGGCGATGACGATGATGATAACTCCCTCTCTCTGGAGCTACGAAAAAACTCTAGATTAGGGCTCCCGACGAAGAACGGGAGGTGACGACGACTCCATATTATAAAACACGATGAAACTTTCTATCTCATTTTTTTCCTTGAAGAAAGTGAATATATAGCGCTGGAATTAAGTCAGAGAATGTCCAAGGGGCCCACATGGCCAGGTGGCGTGACCTGGGGGGTGGCCGCGCCACCAACCCATGTGGCCACCCCCTGGCGTTTCTCTGGTGGATTTTGGTTCCAAGATTTTTCATTTATTCTAAAATAATTCTTCGTAAATTTTCATTAAATTCCTAGAATTTTTATTTTGCACAAATAAATCACCAAGGTAGTTCTGTTGAAAACAACGTCAACTCGGGTTACTTTCACTCAAATCATGGAAATTATGGGGGAAAACAAGAGCAAAAGTGTTCCAAAAAGTAGATATGATGGAGACGTATCACACGTATCACCACCACGTGTGCGTGCTAGACGCTCCCTCTAGATTTCGGTTTTTAATTTTCTGTATGCGTTTTTGGGATTTCAATGGTTTTTTTGGGGCGTTTTCGATTTTCTCTTGGTTTTCCTTGGTTTTGGAGATTTTTTTTTGTGAATCACAAATGTGCTTCTTGAAAAAGAAATAAAATATGTGCTTCCACTAGAAGCACATATTTGCTCTGTGCTTCTCGTAAAGAAAAGACAATATGCGCTTCCACGAGAAGCACATATTTGCTTCTCGCGGAAGCACAAATTGCTTTTGCGAGAAGCACAACTTAAGAAAAAAAGGTGATTTCACGAGTAGCACAAATTTGCTTCTTGTGGAAGCATAGACTTGCTTCCGTAAAAAGTGTACTTCTAAGGAAAAAGTATGTGCTTTCACAAGAAGCACATGTTTGCTTCTTGTGGAAGCAAATGCTTGCTTCCGTGAGAAGTGTGCCAAGTGAAAAATGTATGCTTCCAAGAGAAGCACAATTGTGTTTTTTGGGAAGGGAAAAAAGTGAAACCCGCTACCGTGCTTTCGGGCTTAGGATTTTATTCGGCCTTCTTCTTTTATATTCATTTATTTTAGTTTTTTTCTTTGATATTTAGCCTTTTCATGGAAAAGTTCATCGAAACCTACTAACATGTGTTCTAGTTTCGAATTCTTGACCCGATAAATCCAACGGTGAAAACGGTTCGGGATTTGGACCATGGTTCAAGAGATCAAATGTTTTAAATAAACAAAACTACAAAAAAAATCCTCTCAGGTTACGATTGATGGTGCACACGCAGTGCGTCATTTGTCAGCCTAGAAGGTGGGGGTGACCTTTGCAAGGGGTAACTCTTAACTAGTGATTTCGTTTTCTTTAGGGCTCGTTGTTTGTTTGTTTTGAGAAAGTAAGCTGTTGTTGGTAGTGAAGGGCCGCTTCCAACAAAAGGAAAGGAAGGCCCAAACTGCGAAGATCATCAGACCTTTTTTTTGAGACATTCTCGCCAGGCTTTATTTAAACTGTCCCAACATTTACAGGAATAAAATTTAAGTCTCCGGGTTGGCCTAATCAAACATGGCGACCAAACCCTAAAGAAAGTGCATGCCTAGCGAGATTGTGAGCCTCGAAATTCGAGCTCCTATACTCGTGAACAATGTTACAAGCAGTAAAAGAACAAGAGCGATCTATGATTTCATGTATGATTGCAGCATGTCCGGCCAACGATCCCTGCTTGATATCATCCACCACCTTTTTGCAATCAGAAGCCACTTGTATTACATACAGATCCTCCGCAAGTGAAAGTGACTCACGTATTGCCAAAGCTTCAAGTGTAACAGGGTTATGTATATGTTTGAAAGTGATTGCCGATGCACCCAAAAATACTCCATTGATGTCTCTGCAGACCACAGCAACGGCTCCCATATTATCATTTAGTACTGCAGCATCAACATTCATCTTCACATGATCTTGTGGTGGTGGTAACCACTGTGATGGTCTGCTCAAAGTGCTCTTGATTGTCTGGTTCGGTATCGCTAGAATTTGAATGTCCCTCAAGAAAGAATTGATGAAGTGATTGATTTGCAACGGACTGTCATATATACCCTCATGCATAGCTCTCCTCCGTGCCCTCCATATCGCCCAAAGTGTCACCACCATGCGCGTGAACTCCTCATGAGGCAGAAGTTCATGCATCGTGAACACCCAATTTTTTGCATTCAGACTCAAATTATCACACATTGTTTCAACTAGCTCATCAGATGATAAAGACCACGCGCACCTCGAAACGACACAATCAATTAGGGCATGCTTCCAGCTGTCCTCTGCCGAACAGAAGGCACAAACACATCTCGTTGCCATATGCCTATGCTGTAAAACATCCGCGGTCAGTATCGAGTCGTTACACAATCTCCATATAAAGTTCTTTAATTTTGACGGAATCTTGATATTCCACACGGACTTCCAAGCTTTCTGCTCTCGTACCATAGCTGACGATCCTCCCGTCCTGTCCAAGAGATTTTCCCGCTGCCTCTTTAAGTTGGACAACAATTTATACGCTAAACTTACTGAAAACTTGCCACGACAGTCTTCTCTCCAAGCCCAGAAATCTTCTATCTTTTTTGTCCACAGTGGGATTTTTAGTATCTCCTCAACATCAACAGGTACAAATATTCTCCGTAGCTCTTCCTCTCGCCATGACGAAGATGAGGCATCAATGAGTTCTGAGACCAAAATAGGTGGCTGGGTTACCAGTGAGCAGATCGGCCTCATAAGACCCGTCCTTGGCAACCAGTTTTGATTCCATATACTTGTTTTCTCTTCTGTACCAATCCTTCTAATGATGCCTTGAGCTATCACGTCCCTTCCATCCAAAATAGCTCTCCATATTTGTGAGGGGTGATTACCCAACTCCGAATCCAAGAAAGAAACAGAAGGATAATATACTGACTTAAGTATTCTTGCGCTCAGCGTCATAGGTCCTTCAATCAATCGCCAAGCCTGTCTTGCGAGGAGTGATAAATTGAAAAGCTCAATATCCCGAAACCTAAACCTCCCAAAGACTTTGGTTTAGTGCGTACGTCCCAAGTGACCCAACAAGGCTTCTTCTTGCCTCTCTTACTGCCCCACCAGAATTGTCGAATCATCTATGTAATATTTTCACATATACCTCGTGGCAGCCTGAAGCACGCCATAGAATAAACCGGAGATCATCAGACCTGAATAAAGAGTCAAAGACTGCTGGGCCTTGAACCCATCAAGTCGGCTTGGTGGGCCATATGTTTACCGGTCCATACAATAGCCCCGCGGGATAGCGACTGAACAGGACTCCAATTCCTGGTTCTTCCCGAACGCGATTAAAATTTGAAGTGTGATACAATAGGCAAGCACGTAGTCGAGTAGGAATTTCGTTTGGCGCATACTAGTATAGCAGATATAAATGCATGGGGTTCGGCTCCTCTGCAGTCGAACTATTACTGCACGGGTGCTGTAGGCCTTCATACCAGCCGTCAATTTCCATCTGACCGCCTGCATTTTACCTACTTAATTCTGTTAATAAAAAAAGCTTTTATGCATTCAGATAATTGCTTCCGTTCACACTGCACACCACGCACTAACTAGACTGATGAGGCAGGAGCGAGCAGAAGACCTCACCGCCGGCGAGGGTTCGTATATCCGGACAAGCGCACTCCCTCATCGAGCGACGGTCCGGCAGATGGCCCTCCATGCCCGCCTGCTGCGCCGCGGCTGCGTCCCCGGCTTTCTCAGGATCTGCCGCAAGGCGCCGTTCCCTGGGCTCGCCGGCCGACGCCGTCGACGGCAGGTATGTGGGAGCACTCCGCCTTCCTCAGGCCGCGCCGCCCGACGCCCTCCACCTCGATGGAAGCTGCCCGCTTCCTCCAGCCTCTCGCAGATGGAGATCTGCCGGCCCCGCGCCGCCACCGCCCAGGAAGGAGCTATTCCTCCGCCTCTCCGGCGCGTGGGAGTCCGCCGTGCAGGCGCTTCTCGAGCTCGGGAGAGGCACCGATCAGTACGTGGCTATCTCCTACCTTGTAGTGTTTAGCATGACAATATGTTTGGTCCCTTGTCCATTGATCTTGTCCGTGCAAATCTTCAAAATTATATGTATGTAGCTTGTGTTTCTGAATGTTGATGTATTGTGGTCTAAATATCTTACTGCAATTGCATTTGATTTGACTGCGCTGTTGTGTCGTCGTCTCACTATCCATAGAGATTTTGGCATGGTTCTGACTAGCAAATTTCTAGACTACTGTAAATCAGGTTTTGATGATCTTAAAACTATTTGAAAAAGGCTAAGTTGAGGTTCATCTCGTTTGGAAACCATGATACTGTGATGCAAATGCTAAGTCCTTGCCAATTCACACATCAGCAAAACTAGGTGCTACTCTACTTCTATTTTTCCTGACTTTAAAATAGATAAACAGAAGCAAACGTTCCTCTTCCTTTCTCTTTGCCTACAGGAATTACAAATACCAGAATAGGATGCAAAGGCTGCTCTCTCTGTATTTGCCTTAAGTACTAAACACATAGAAGGAATTACTAGCTGCATTTCACGGCTATAGTGACGACTGTAGTTGTGGTTGACGTAGAGGAGCCGAATCCCACAAATGCATGACTCTCATCTTATTTCCCTATCAAACTATTATCATATCGGAGGAAAATATGGATTCTTTTCCAAGTCCCAAATGTCATCGGCTTCACTCTGTAAATTAAAGAGAGACATAACAGATTACACAAAAATCATATTTCTTACAAATGGATTTTAGGAATTTTGGACAAGATAAGTGGAATACCGTTAGTAAACGAGCATAGTACCCATAGTCCCGCAAACCATCTGCATTTGTTCCAGTCATTTTCTCTGTAGGTGCTTCGCATTGTGCAACTGGAATGTACTTCTCTCCTCTCTATGCAAAATATAAATCAGAACAAACATTAGTTGAGTTATTAGTAAATCTATAGGCTGTTTCGATAAGTGATAAGAGATTTACAGAAGAAGATTGTTTTTCGGGAATGACTTTAGCTGCCCCTTTTTTCTTTTTACTGGGATGTTGATTATCAAGCCATGATTTCTTCCTTTTTGAAGTCTTCTGCTGAATTTCCTTTTTCTTCAGGCAAGCTGTTTGCAAACAAATGTCTGGTTCCTGAGATATGGCTTCAGTTCTGCATGTAGTAGTAGGAGCTTTGTCTTCAACTTGCTTCTTTAGATTCTTCAAAGCATCATCTACTAATTTGATGCACTCTTCTGATGCAACTGCTTGGGAAGCTATGCCAAGGAACTCGTGCATGAAAAACTTCAGTTGCTGCCTATCTTCCGATCTAGGGTCTTCCAAAACAATGTTGCCATGGCTGTTTTGAATAGTGCCGCTTCGTGCTTCTCGAGTCCATCGCTTCAAAATATAGTGGCTTGTGTTAGAGTACGTAATGGGCCTAATGGCCTGGGCTGGTGGTATAGCCCGTTAGTCTTAGGGTTAATTAGAGACAAGGGTCGCTTGCTTAGGGGTCAAGTAAGCCTTGCTTGGGAGTCAAGTAAACCTCTCTATATAAAGAAAGGAGATGTATCAATCTAATTAAGCAAGAATTAAGAAGGAAATCCCTTCCCTCTTGCCCGGCCGTGGGCAAAAAGGCCCCCGGCCGGCCCTCTCGCGCCCTCCTTCTAGCAGCGCCATAACAATTTGGTATCAGCTAGCTTCGGTTCGATCATGTCTTCACCGCCGCCCAACCCGTCTCTTCCGCTGCCGGTCACGACCGTCGCCCCGCTCCTGCCCGCGCCGGGATCCTCCGTCGCGCCCGCCCCCGTCGTCCTCACCCCGGAGGTGTCCGAGGCACTGCGGGACCTAACACAGGCGGTCCAGGAGATCCACCTGTTCTTGGCCGGGTCCTATGGGCCGCACTCGGCTGCGCCGCCCATCACCGCCACCGCACCGCCGTGGCTGCCATGGCAGCCGCCGCACCAAGAGGCCCCCGCCGCGCTCGCCGGGCTACTGCAGCAGCCGCTGCAGCTGCCATCCATCGCCCCGTCCTGACTGTCATGGCAGCCGCCGCACCAGGCGGCCTCCGCCGCGCTCGTCGGGCTGCTGCAGCAGCCGCTGCAACTGCCATCCACCGCCACCACCGCCCCGTCCTGACTGCCGTGGCAGCCGCCGCACCAGGTGGCCTCCGCCGCGCTCATCGGGCCGCTGCAGCAGCTGCCATCCACCGCCCCGCTCTGACTGCAGTGGCAGCCACCGCTCCTGGCGACCTCCGCCGCGCCCGGTGCTCCGCCGCAGCAGCCGCTACAACTGCAGCAGCCATCAACGGTCAGCTCCGGCCCCGCATCGACCGCGCCGACGGGAGTCCCGATCCACCAGATCAAGTTCCCGCCGTCGCCATCACCGCTTCCCCAGGGCGTCGCCATCCAGCAGATCAAGCTTCCGCCGTCGCCGTCACCGCTTCCAGCTTGGATCACTACCCGCCACGTGTCGGCGATGGTGAGGCTGCAGGCTGCTGCACGCGGCCTCCTAGCGCGTCGGCGTGTGCGGGAGTTGCGTGGTCTGCAGCTGCCGCTCCTCCCAGTTGCGCTTCGCTGCGCAAAGGACCTCGATCTCGTCCACTGCGTCAGGGATCTTGGGCATGCTATTTTCCCCTCGGGCAGCGACCTCCAAGTCTGCAACATTGGCGGTTGGGGGAGCGCACCCCTCCTTGTCATTCTCCATGGCAAGCCCCCCACTCTTCTCTATGCGGTGCAGACCAACAGTCGTCCGGCAGGAAGAAGGCATGGTGTCACTGACAAGAACGCACCACGTAGCACCACTACATTCCGTCACCGGGCGCCGCAAGGGCGCCTCTGCTGGTCACTCTTGCGACCACTTCCAGGTGGCCATACACATGCACTCCTTTTGTCCAGATGGTGTCCATGGGATCCAGGTGGTTGTACGCGTGCACGTCCGACGTGCGGATGGTATCCACTTTTTATTAAGAGGTCCAAAATAAATCATCCCGGTCCATTTCAGGTTGAGAGTAATAAAACAAGCCGAGATGTAAAAGGCTTGTTTTTAGGTGTTAGATCTGTGTTGCGTCGAGTCATGGTTATAAGTTGGTTAGGCTGCAGCTCGAGGACAAGCTGCATGTCTAGGTGGGTTGTAGTGTTAGAGTACGTAATGGGCCTAATGGCCTGGGCTGGCGGTATAGCCCGTTAGTCTTAGGGTTAATTAGAGATAAGGGCCGCTTGCTTAGGGGTCAAGTAAGCCTTGCTTGGGAGTCAAGTAAACCTCTCTATATAAAGAAAGGAGATGTATCAATCTAATTAAGCAAGAATTAAGAAGGAAATCCCTTCCCTCTTGCCCGGCCATGGGCAAAAAGGCCCCCCGGCCGGCCCTCTTGCGCCCTTCTTCTAGCAACGCCATAACAGCTTGGAAGATACTTAATATTCATGACATCCAGAGCTTTCAAAGCATGACTACACAATATACCAACTCTTTCAAATTGGCCACATCTACATAGAACTTTTTGCTCTTCATCAACTATAACTTTGCATTCTTCTTCATAAGAGCATTCCGGGTCAAGATTGGCAATTGCAACAGTATATGCATTGTCTTCCTCCGATGGCTTGATGTACGCTGAGATGGATCTTTCGTATTCATTCTGAAAATCTTCAAATATGCTAGGTGTGTAAACTTTGCTTGCTTGTATTACTGTAGGAGTTCTTATTCTAACTCTAGGTAATTTTTTCCTCGACTCATATTCCTCATTTACCTCTTTATCTCTCTTTCCTTGCACAACCCTCTCTACGTGCTTGAAAAAACGAAGAATGTCAAGATCAGACTTCAAATGGTCTTTCAAGTCACTATTCAAGCTCTCACTTAATTGTGTTCTTCTCATGCCTATAGTATAAGCATTTCTCATGTAAGATCTTGCCCATTTCTCTTTTACTTTATAGATACTGTCCAACCAAGTCTGTGTATCCACATTGATTCTTATGGCAGTGAAAGCTTCTTCAAAGTCTTCCTCTTCCTCGTACTTGTACATGCAAGCACTGAAATCAGCAAGTACATTTGGGCCATCCTCGTCTTTTTTCTTATGAGGTCAATGTTTGATGGCATTTTGCATTATGTGAAAAGTGCACAATCCATGCCATGCTTCTGTAAATACCGCCCGAATTGCATTACCCATTGCTATGTCCTGGCCAGTAAAGATAGTTCTAGGCTGTTTTTTTGTTATGTATGGATAAGTAAGTGTTGAACAACCATTTGAAGGATTCAAATGTCTCGTCGTATAGAAGTGCAACACCAAAAATGACCATTTCTCTAAAATGGTTGAAGCCAACAAATACACCAAAGGGTTACTCTTTATTTGTCCCAAATGTAGTATCAAACGTAACAACATCACCAAAGTGAGCATAGTCAATGATCATCTTTGCATCAGCCCAGAAGATATTTGCTATTTGTTCATCGCAATCGTGTTGTACATCATATTCAAATGCAGGATTCTCATTTTTTATCTCGAAAGTACTTGAGCATACTTCCAGCTTCACCATACATCAACTCCCTTTGACGCTTGGTTCGCAAATAGTTCTTGTGATCACGAGGTGTGTAGGTAAGGTTTAATGACCCACCAACTTGCCGACTTGCCAGCTCATGGGCTGCTTTTGGTACAATTCCTGAATCATCTGCAGTTTCAATGTCAAAAGCTTGCAAGGTCGATATCTTCCGTTGTGATGGCATCAAGTGGCATGTTCCAGGCAATTGCAAGATATGGTCGTGTTTAGTGACTAACTCGTGTACTTCGTAATTTCCTGTTTCTCGGTCGATGGTGATTCCCATTCGAACTTTACAACCAGTCCTTGTTTCTGCACGAGGACGCTTGGTATTATGATCTCTTTTGTCTATTCTTCTGTAGCCCTCGTTGGAACAAACGTATCTCGCGGAAGTGATTGCCCCATCAAGTTTGCTCTTATTTTCATAATTTACCCTTACGTCAAAACCAATATGACCTCCATAACAAGTCTAAAATCCCCGGGCCTCTTTTGTGGAATTAAATTTCATACCAATTTGAGGCATCCA
Source organism: Triticum aestivum (assembly GCF_018294505.1). NCBI lineage: Eukaryota > Viridiplantae > Streptophyta > Magnoliopsida > Poales > Poaceae > Triticum > Triticum aestivum. The sequence goes on from NC_057800.1 coordinate 140,141,732, forward strand.
ACTAGGAATCATATTTTTCCTGTAAAAAATAGGCATATCTTAATTTATTTGTCTAGTTACACTACAAGAAATATGATGATATGGCATGAGAATTTAACAAAATTGAGTGTACCTGTTTGAATCTTTGTTGGAGTTGGTCATATTCTCCATTACACCTTTTCGTTTCCTTTTTTGTAATCTGAGATAGTCAGTCTATAGGAATTCTCTTGCTGCCTTGAGAACATGAATACAGTTAGAGCATATGTTACATACCTCGAGATTGATCGTCTTTTTTTTGCTAGGAGAAGGAAGGCAAAAGGGAGATCATCTACATTAATCTCCTGTCAAGTATTGGAAATCCCAAGTATTTCATGAGCAAAGCACCTATGGTACAACTTGCATGTAAAGATCTAACTACATTCATGTATTTTATCTTGAGATTATTCAAAACAATAGATATCACTTCTGTTAGCAAAGCACCTATGGTACAACTTGCATGTACAGTTCTGACTACATTCATGTATTTCATCTTGAGCTTATTTAGAACAATAGAGATCACTTATGTTCAAATATATTTTTTCACTCTAACATCATCCAAAAGGTGCAGGAATAAATTTTGGATCTCCTTCCTCCCTTGTCACTACTGATTTTCTACTAGTTGTTTGGAGGATTCGGCTCCTCTGCAATTTAGCTACTGAATTTATTAAAATTGATGGTGCCTGTTTGAATCTTCATTGCCGTTAATCATATTCTCCACTAAACCTTGTCTTTTTTTTTGTAATCTGTGATCATATAGCAAAATCAGTCTAGGAATTCTCTTGTTGCCTTGAGAACATGGATAGAATCAGATCACATGTCACATACCTTGAGATTGATCAGCTTCTTTTTTGTTGCTAGGAGAAGGATGGTAAAAGTGAGTTCAAAAGGGAGATCATCCACACCACTTGCAGATCAGCGGGAGAAGAACAATCAATAGAGAGATAGGGCAAAAGGGAGATCTTTATGCCACATAAACTTGCAGATCAGCGTGAGGAGGACAGATATAGGGCAAAAGAGGATCTCTATGCCGCCCATAGATCAACATATACCTTGGTCACGTTCTGGCTACAAGAAGGATGATCAAGGAGGACTGGGGAAGACCGGCGGGACGAAGGCATGGAGATCGCTGTTTGGCGCCAATGTGCGTTCTGTTTGGCGCCAAGCAGCCGTAGGAGATATTTCACCGGACAAATTGGGGTGTTTGTTTTCATTCTTTAAAAGAATTAAGTGGGGAAATTAGAGCAGTCAGATTGGAATTGACGGCTGATGTAGATGTCTACAGCATCCGTGCAGTAATAGTTGGACTGCAGAGGAGCCGAACCCCGTGGAAGAGGAGTTTCCGAGACACCGCACAACAGATCGAGAAATCCTGAGGCTAAATCACGGTACATGCGCGGGCGCGCATGGCCATGGCGATGTCAACCGGCGACGGCGTCGTCCACCGCATGCTCAGCCTCCACCGAGTCGTCAAGAGCAATCTCGTCGCCGGTCTCCTCCGGTTCATCCCGACTGCGCCGACGACGACGGCAGCACCGGCGGTGGAGCCGCCCGCGTGCCTGCTCGGAAACGGCATCAAGACCGTGGTGCTCGAAGTCGACGCGCTGCTCCTCAAGTCTTCACCGCCGTCGGCCGCGACGCTGTTCCCTCCTTTCTTCCTCGTCGCCGTCGAGGCCGGCAGCTTCGCCCGAGGCCTCCTCCTGCTCGCGCTCTACCCGTTCCTGCACATCATGACGCACGCGATGTGTGTAGAGGCCATGGTCATGGTCAGCTTCTGCGGGCTGCGGCGCGACGAGGCGGCGAGGATCGGCAGGGCCGTGCTGCCCAAGTACTTCTCCAAGGAGGCGGCGCGCGTGGAGGCGCTGGGGGAGGCGAGGGAGGCGACGGCGAGTGAGGTGAAGGTGGCGGCGGCGAGCAGGTCGTTCCCGACGGTGATGGTGGAGGCGTTCTTGAAGGATTACGTGGGCTTCGACGCGGTGATCGGCAGGGAGGTCAAGGCGGGCTACGGATACTTCGCCGGTGTAATGGACGACGGGAACACGTACGCGGAGAGGCTTAGGGCTGCGGTCAAGAGAGCCGAAGAGAACACTACGTACCACTACCCGAAGCCCATGATCTTCCACGACGGGCGGCTGGCGTTCACGCCGACACCGGCGGCCGCGCTCGCCATGTACGTCTACTTCCCCTTCGCCGTCGTGCTCTCTGTCGTGCACATCGCCATCTACACCCTCCTCCCGCGGCGCCTGATAGGCCCAGCCGCCGCGCTCGCCGGCGTGCGGGTGCGCGTCACCGGCGCCCCTCCCGCCGCCGCGAACGGCGAGAGCGGCGCCTCGGGCGGCCGGCTCTACGCGTGCAACCACCGCACGCTCCTCGACCCGATTGCCATCTCGAGCGCGCTGGGGAAGCCCGTGTTCGCCGTGACGTACAGCCTGAGCCCGCTGTCGGAGCTGCTCTCGCCGATCCCGCTGCTGCGCCTCACCCGCGGCCGCGACGAGGACCGGCGCCGCATGTCGGAGCTGCTGGAGCGGGGCGACGTGGTGGTGTGCCCGGAGGGGACGACGTGCCGCGAGCCGTACCTGCTCAGGTTCAGCCCGCTGTTCGCCGAGCTCGCCGACGAGGTGAGCCCCGTGGCGGTGGACGAGCGCTCCACCATGTTCTACGGCACGTCGACGTCGCCGGGCGCCAAGTGCTTGGACTCGGTCTTTTTCCTGATGAACCCACGGCCGGAGTACTCGGTCCACTTCCTGGAGCCCGTGCGCACAGACAACCCGCGTGGCAGCATCGAGGTCGCGAACCAGGTGCAGGGCGTGCTGGCCGGCGCTCTCGGGTTCACGCCCACGGCGCTGACGAGGAAGGACAAGTACTTGCTGCTCGCTGGTAACGAGGGGGTCGTGGCGACCAAGACGAGCAAAGTCATCTAGGATTGTAGGGATGCTTAGAATATATACATAGTAGAGTGTTGTTTTGCGGTACTGTACATTGCACTGCATAACCACATTTTTTGTATGCCGGATTGATGAACTGGGTATGTTTGGAACGCTAAAGTTTCATATATTTCACATGGGATGGGACACATTATTCATCAGCTGCCTGGATTCCCTGGAAAAATATCTAAGCGCTAGTCAAATTTCTCCTTCATGTAGCTTCTTCCTCTTGCCGCGCTTCGACTCCGGCCGAATTGCCGGTCTCCTTGCTACCCCCACCCTCCCCAAACTGCCATCTCCACGGAAAAGGCATTTACATTCGTGTTCCGTTCACGGCGTGTATCTCCACTGTCTAAATCTACCCATGATGTATGTGAGAAAGCTGAGAAGGGCCCTACTAAGACCCAGGTTAGTCTTGTCCAGTAGTAGGTGACGCGCTGTTGATAGATTCACTTTACCCCTTCGATGGTGGAATTAATTCTTGTGATTATCTCTCTAGCCTATTTTGTTGGAAGTAATTTAAACATCACAAAATTAAAATATCATGTTATTGAAATTGTTCTCAAAGAATGTTCTTTAAATAGTTTTAAATAAAACCAAACTGCATCCCGCAAAAAAAACATAGAACCAAACTTTATTAAACTGGTTTATGAACTTTGCCATGACAAATAGAAGTACTTTTGGAAAACTCTGGCATAGCTCGCAATTTTTGAAAAGTAGGTAGAGAACATGTTAACCGTATTTTTGGAACTTTATCGCCAAAACTCAAAGAACTTTTTATTTTTATTGGTTTCTTCAAAAATCCTTCTGATTTTCATAGCAAAGTTCAGGCACATTCTTCATAAAGTCCGATAAAGCCTTCATAAAAATTGCACGCGCGTGATTTTTTAGTGAGGCTGTGGGTTAACATGTAATAATCCTACAGTAACTAGTGACATTATCCTGCAACAAAAAGTAACTAGCGACGTTAATTATCCATGCCAGATATAATTATGAGGCTGGCTTGCCACTAAACAGAAGCATGGGAGGGAAAAATGCATAGAGCATGCGCAGGACCTAGGTAGAGAAACGAATCTACTAGCCTGTGGCTGGTGCATGGCTGACACAATGATGGGCCTAACTGATTGGACAGCATGCTTGATGGCCGGCTCGGATTCACACTGCATACAGAACGCGAACATAAAAAACCGCGTCCCCATCTCCACTGGTCTGCCACGGCACTTGGCCACCCCTCTAAGTCCATCCTCTTCTCTCGTGCCGGCAACCCCCTCGCCGTCCCCCCGTGTTGGTCCCGGCTTGGCATCGTCAATTCACCATGCCCGGCTGCATCACCCCATCTCCGCCTCACCATCTTCTCTTCCCAAAGGGCTTGCAAATAGCAAACACGATTTCATATAAATTTGCAAGAATTACACGTAAATGCTAATCTACACTACATCAAAGGAGATTTGCCTAAACCTCTTCATATAGTTGTACCATACACTTAGGCCTCCTTTGATTTGTAAGAATATTATAGGATAGGATTCCTATAGAAAAATTTTCATTGGAGCTCTTTGGTTTGTAAGAACAGATTTCCTAGTAGGATTATCCTTCACATTTCAAAGAAAAAGAAAATTAGCTCAAACCTTATGGAAAATTTCCTATCCTACGAATCGAATAACACCTCTTTTCCTATAGAAAATGAGATGAATATCTCTTTTCTATTCCTATGATATTCCTATCCTTTGAACCAAAGCAGGCCTTAACTTTCATGAACGAGAAGTCGAGAACACAGGCAATGCATAATGTGGATAGAACATAGGACATACCACTCACAAATGTAAATATATCCACACATATATTATATGCCCACGGGCAACATTCTATCATAGGTAGTAATGGTCTCCACACATATATATTATATGCCCACGGGCAGCACTCTATCATAGGTAGTAATGGTCTCCACACATATATTACATGCCCACGGTCAACATTCTATCATAGGTAGTAATGGTCATAAACTAAAATCTGGATCAGAACAATGTTTCATACGGTACCTGCCAGATGACAGTGATTTATTAACAATATATGGTAGTCTCTAAATTGGCTAGCAGATTCCATGTCAGTTTCAGTTCTCATGCTATCTTTCCTAGAGAGGTATCACCTCCACATCATCATGCTCGGCCTTCGACGCTTCATTCTCGGATGTGGGAGCGTTGTTCTCGACCATGCTCATCTCTTGCAGCGGCGGCGGCGGGTTGACAATGGTCATTGGAACAGCACTGCTTTCTGCGAGGCGGCCTTTCCTTTCACGATGCTCCTGACAGTTCGCGCACCAGGGGAAGCAGCAGTGGACTATGCCAGGAGGGCATGGAGAGTTCTGGTGGAAGCACAACAATATGTGATGGTTAGCGAAAGGCCCGTGATACTGATGCATGAAACTAAAAGCCCAGCCCGCATATCAAATGCTAGACGTGACAACTGATTAGAATTAGTGACCACAAAAAGATACTATACGTGAAAAGGTGGTCAAGGACCCTCCATGCTCACAATGATGAGCAATACAGGGTTGATGAAATGGTCTGATAATTCAATGATATAACCAGCTACCGCCAGTGGACAATGCCAAGCAAAAATTTCATGACAGTGACAGAAGTTCGCTGGACGACATAACTCTCTCGTCCAAACTACAGAACTTTATTTTAGTGAGGACGGATACACATAACTTTAACCATGCAGTTTGCTTCTGGACGCCTGCATACCTGATACAACTATCTCAGATGGAGAATGCAATTCTGTACTTCTTATAGTAGAAATAAATACAACTGTTTGTAGATGTTCTTCTGAATGCGATTTATCATGACACATACAAAGAAAACAGTGGAAGAGAGAAAGAAGTACCTCGAGATGATACCTCCTCTGAAGCTGTAGACGAAAATTACCAGTATATATAGAGCATAACCACCAACCGAACACCAGGCCTTCACCAATCAGGACTGATGTGTCTGGGTCAACACCATGGAATATAGCTGTAAGGATTGCCAATGCAATGCCACCTTCAACACAGACAGCATGGCAAGTGCAGGGTGTTGTCCATGGGATATCTTCTCTAAGAGCCTGAACATTTCGTCCAAACAAAACACAGGGGCAGAATAGACCAGTCCGGCCTAAAAAAGTAAGAAGATCAGACACGCAAGTGGTTCAGAAGTATCTCAGAATGTAGCAGTAATATATATGAAAACTGCACGGACTGAAGCATAAAGGTACAAACATCACAAACCCTATGATGACACAATTTGAATAAGAAGGCCCCATGAATGAAAGTCGGTAATAGACTAAGCAATTATGATTAGTAGACACATCCGCAAACTTTATGGTGTTCCTTTTAGTGCTTAGATTAACTCTTCAGTAAACCTGGAGATGGTCCCTCTTGTGATTAGAGATTCAGCTGCTCTGTGTTCAAGTTCAGAAGAACGGCATAAGGAACCTCGGAGCATATTACAAGATCCATCACTACAAGATTTAAAAAAAAAAACCAACCCATGGAAGTCAAGAAAGAAAAAAGAATTAGCTATTCCATTAAGCTTTCAGGTTTCGGCCATGTACGACGCAGTCATTTATGTGCTCAACAGTTTATCGCAATTAACACTTATAGTGGGAAAGTGTACATGTACAAGAACTTTCAAACAGATCAAGAAGAAAGACATCTTTAGATCAAAAGCATTGTAGTAAAAGTAAACGTTACAACTGCTAATTTTTGCTTCTTTGAAACAATGGAAGTTGCAAATTCTTTTCAATATGAGCACATTCTCACAGCACGTTGATTTTGCAAAGAGCCTAAAAGAGCTAAAATGATAACCGACAGTCAGCTGTAGAAGTGTGTACGGGGCTGTTTGGTTTGTGCCCCAACTTGCCCTGCCAAAATTTTGGCATAGCCAAAGCAAGGGCATGACCAAAATTTTGGTGTGGTAGTGTTGTTTGGATTGTAGCCATAGCACGTACCAATTTTTTGGCAAAATGGTTGGGTCTCAGTTTGGTTTGTAGCCAATTAACATGCCACATATCAGCATCTGAGGTCTTAACTTGAAATTTTTATATAAGGAGCCCATAAATCATGATGATCAAACATTCAGAAAAAAGAACAGTAAAGAAAAGTTCAGAGAAGCAGCATGTACAGGCTTTTGACCGAGTGAAACAGACGTACTAGCCGACTTGATCGATATGATCAGAGGAGGCGTGCGTATACAAGCTAGCTAATTAATTTTCCGGCTCGCGTAAGACCGAAGCATAATACGCGGGAATGCTAGCAGGCTGGCAGACAATATTCTGGTGGACGAATTCACCCCACGGCTCGCCCGCGTACTGGCGAGAACTGCATGGGCAAACGCCGGCTGGGTTGGGCAAGCCAAATATTTGGTGTCCAACCAAACAACAGCCAAAACTCATGGGCACGCCAATGTTTTGGCAAGGCCAGCTTTGGCTCAAAACCAAACACACCCTACATTTTGAAGAACTTTTCCAATACGGAAAAAAGAAGGGTCGTCTTTAACAATAAGAACATGATAATCGAAGCCAGTCGTTACGACTGCTACTCTTTATTTCTTTCAGACAATGACCAGTGCCTAATCCCTTCCCACATGAGCACATCATCACAGGCTAATTTTACAAAGATAATAGAAGACCAAAAAGATAACAGAACTTCAAATTTGCAAACCATAAAGGCTTGCAATATGATACAAAAAAGTGTATGTGAACAATTAATATTTCAAAATAAAGTACTCCTAAGCAAGCTATAAAAAAATGAAGTACTCAATTTGGACTGTTCAGTCATGAACCTCTACCCCTCTAGTCTAGGTAAAATACTCCTAAATGTAGGGCAGACATGCTTCGGATCGACTCCACATTATAAATTTGAGTTACATGTGTAGTATAAGACATAAATCAGCATCGGGTTGGCTCCAGTTTACAACTGAGTTATATGTGCAATGTAAAATATCAACCATGCCTTTCTCATAGACATGAGAAAGAATTAATTGACTATATGTTTAGTCTACCATGGTTTGTTCCTCGATTAAGTTCACGGTTGTTAATGAAAAAATGACAGAGAGGAAGAAAATTCAGATTTGCAAAGCATCTCTGTTTGAAAACTGTCTCAACTGGTACCACGTAAAAAGGAGGCAACACCAAATTTCTGACAGGCAACTGCTCACTAAACTAATGTGGAAATATTTCACAAATAAGCATATAAATACTGTTATAATTTGTAATTGAAATTTCGAAAGAAACACCTTTAGTGCTGAAAAATAGTCTGTAACAAACACATGTAAAAAATGGAAAACAATAAAAGCCTAAATGAAAAAAGGAGGATAGGAGGTGTATGGGCCATCCTTGTGCAGATGTTTCTCTTTTCTTTACTAGAGAGAGATTCACTTGACGTACGGGCTTCATAATAAAAACCTGTGTGCGCTTAATACGCGGGACCGCTAAAGGATTTAAAACTAAAGCACCTAACCTCTGTCGGTGACACTTCAGTAACACTTCAATGCCATGGAAACAAACATCTAGTTGCTGAGTTGTGCAATGTGTGTAATAGCCACAAACCCTGAGCTCAACCACAGCAACACAACCCCATCCTGTGCAGATCCACATGAAAGTTCCTGCCAACTCTGGCATATCAGCACATCAAAACTACCACGAATTTTGAAGGTGTGACCCGTCTAGAGCGGGAGGAAGTAGCAGAACTAGATCGGCTAGGCAGTTGGG
>NC_057800.1:140150952-140159024 GCF_018294505.1 Triticum aestivum
TCTCGGGGTCTTCGGCGCACCCGAAGATGCCGGTTGTCCACGGCTCGTCGGCCGGCGCCCGGTGGCTCTCAGGCAGCACCTGCCCGCATTCGAAGCACTTCCTCTGCTCCAGCTATACAGCCACACGGCGCAGCGCCCAGAATCAGATCGGACCATCCCGATTCCCCGAACAAACAATTGCGGCAGCAGAAATTGGAAGAAAACGAGGATCGCGCGAGGAATGGCGAGACCGACCTGCGGGACGGCGACGGGCAGGTTGAGCTCGCCAGGGCGGATGTCCTCCACGCTGGGGCCGGAGGCGGAAGCGTCCTGGTCCTTCTTCAGCCTCACGTACTGCGACGGGTGGCTGCGGCTCGCCTCCGCCATTGCCGTCCTCTCCTCGCTTCGCCCCCGAGGGTTTTTGGGCTGCCGACGAAGGGGAGGGCTGCGCGGTGGGGAGTGTGGGGACGGGTGCGAGTGGTGGAGTGAGATCTGGCTCCCGACGCGTCCGACGGTCCACGGTCAAGTCAGGTCAATGACGGTTCAGCCGGGGAGTCCATCACGCAAAGGTCACGTTTGCCTTTTTGTTTTAGGACACTTTTTTTCTTTTTTGTGAGAATGGGCACATTTTTCTAATATTGAACACAGAACTTTTCCAGTCTTTATATCTTGTCGTGCACACACTTTATTTCATAATTTGTGCCAAACAACAAAAAACATTGATTCCTCAAAATCCCCATCAATTCCTTCTGAATTTGATCAGAAACCTATTGGAGGCTTTACATCTACCATGTCCCGTCATCAAGCAGCATATAAATGCGAAGGGAACCCGTAGCCTGACCTGTGGGGAGCGGGTGGAGCGATGGTGGTTGTATAGGGCTCGCATAGAGTTCCCTTGGGTTTTTTTTAAAGCGAGTTCTCTTGATTTTGAGGAGAAGTTAGGGTTCCGCGAATGGTGGGCCAGGATATACATGAAGAAGAGAGACTACCTGACTAGGAGTACAGGATAGGATGTAGTCTCTTCTCTTCTTACCTCCTTCAAAGCGGTTGTTAGTGTAGTGATATATATGTTGTTCTTAGGTAATGTAAAATGTACGGTGGTTAAGTAAATAACAGTCATAATAGCTTGAACCAGCGTCGTGGATCTTGTCTCCCTCGGTGCATCCTCACCTTTGATAACTGAATTGGTATATGTTGACTTGTGGTCAACAGCTTCGGAGATATCTTTACTTGCATGATCCAAGCCTCGCAGTGGGGATCCTAGATAGACAATGTGGTATTGTGGTTAGGTCTTTTAGAGTTAAGAGTTTCCCTCCCCGGTGGTAGCATTGTGGTGATGATGGCAATGTTATGTGGATCAAGAATAAGACTCTCCGACTCTCGATCCACCTTGTCAACGACGGTCTCCTCGATGGCATAGAGGAGGGTGTGACTCGTCTGGTAGCTGCTCTTTCTAGAGTGGCTGATTTGATTGTGTCTCCGTGTTATGCATGTGGTATTCAAAAGCGTCCTCCAACAGATTGGACAATGTCGCTTCGTGTCATAGTCCTCTGGCTCCTTCTCCAAGCGGCGACGTTCGAACAACTTTGACATCATCAGGGAGCTTATAAGGTAAGGCCTCTGTAGGTGTCAAAACCGGCGGATCTCGGGTACGGGGTCCTGAACTGTGCGTCTAGGCCGGATGGTAACAGGAGGCGGGGGACACGATGTTTTACCCAGGTTCGGGCCCTCTTAATGGAGGTAAAACCCTACGTCCTGCTTGATTAATATTGATGATATGGGTTGTACAAGAGTAGATCTACCACGAGATCAGAGAGGCTAAACCCTAGAAACTAGCCTATGGTATGATTGTTGTTCGTCCTATGGACTAAAACTCTCCGGTTTATATAGACACCGGAGAGGGCTAGGGTTACACAGAGTCGGTTACAATGGTAGGAGATCTACATATCCGTATCGCCAAGCTTGCCTTTCACGCCAAGGAAAGTCCCTTCCGGACACGGGACGAAGTCTTCAATCTTGTATATTCATAGTCCAGGAGTCCGGCCGAAGGTATAGTCCGGCCATCCGGACACCCCCTAATCCAGGACTCCCTCAGTAGCCCCTGAACCAGGCTTCAATGACGACGAGCCCGGCGCGTAGATTGTCTTCGGCATTGTAAGGCGGGTTCCTCCCCCAAGTACTTCATAGAATATTTTGAACACAAAGGTAGTGTCTGGCTCTGCAAAATAAGTTTCCACATATTGCCATAGAGAGAATAATATTTACACAAATCTAATCTGCTAACGTATTCCGTAGCGTGACATCACACCACGGCCAAGTCTTTATTCGAATCATTTTATTGTCCCACCTCAGCGTGTTTAGCGAGGCGGTTTCCTTGGCACGTCTTGTTAAAGCAGAGATCGTGTCCCCTTATTCCGGGATTTTCATCAATACGGGTGTGGGTAACCCAACCGCGCCATTGACTATGGCTCTTGGGAGATAAGCGAGTTTTACCAGGCTGGTGGGGGCGCATAGTCGCGTCCGCCCATATAAAGGGATAAGGATCCACCTTTTCATCCACGCCTTCTTCCTCCTTTGCCTATCCATTTCCGCGCACTCGAGCTCCAGCGCCCAAGTCCGCACACCCCACCTCAACCTTCTCCAGCCATGTCCGGAGCGGGAGGCAAGTGGATGGTCTCCTCCGTCACGGAGGGACACATCAAAAGACTGAGGAAGGTTGGATACTTGTCTAACGACATTGCGCACCGGCTTCCCGAAGAGGGGCAGCTCATCCCCACCCCTAGGCCCCATGAGAGGGTGGTATTCCTCCCCCGTTTCCTCCGTGGACTGGGCTTCCCTCTCCACCCATTTGTCCGAGGGCTCATGTTCTACTATGGCCTAGATTTCCACGATCTGGCCCCGAACTTTGTCCTCAACATCTCGGCGTTTATCGTCGTGTGCGAGGCTTTCTTCCGCATCCGCCCCCATTTCGGCCCATGGCTCAAGACTTTCAATGTCAAGCCGAAGGTGGTGCGCGGCACCCAGGCGGAGTGCGGGGGCGCCATGGTGGGCAAGATGCCCAACGTCCTATGGCCCGAGGGCTCCTTCGTGGAGTCCCTAAAGGGGTGGCAATCAGGGTGGTTTTACATCACCGAGCCGCGCGACCCTAAATGGTTTGCAGCCCCCGAGTTCCGATCTGGACCCCCTACGCGGCTCACCTCCTGGAAAGAGACGGGCCTGTCGTGGGGTAAAGAAGGAGAGTTGACCGGACTCCAAACATGCGTCCAAACCCTGGTGGACAAGAAGCTCAAACTTGTCAACGTAGTCTAGGTTATGCTCATCCGCCGGATCCTCCCATGTCAACAACGGGCTTTCAACTTGTGGGAGTTCGACTCGGCGTGGCACCGAACTCTGAGCAGGCTCTTCGACACGACATACGAAGATGCCTGGAAGGTACTTTTCAAGGGCGCCGAGGCCCCCGCATTCGCTACCGAGGATCGCGGATTCAGCACGCAGCGTCACACTCGTGTAGTAAGCTATTTTCACCTTTTACAGGGGATTAGTTTTTCATAGTTTGACTCCATGCGGGATCTAAGCTCCCTCAACTTTGACAGGATTGGCAGGAGACGTCCGGACAGATCAACTGTCCGGCTCCTTTGCCCGAAGGCCCAGCGGACGCTCGCTTGGTGAAGCTGCTGGCTCCAGCACCCTATGTGGTGCCGGAGAAGAAGGCCAAGAAGAAGGACACGGGGACTCGAAAGAGTGCCTGGCGCCAGGAGGTGTCGGATTCATCATCCGACGACTCCAAGACGCACTCCTCCCGTGAAGACGAGGAGGAGGAAGAAGAGACCTCTCCCCCTCCAGCGGGGGGAGAGAAGAAAAGGAAGGCCGCCCCAACTGGGGAGGCCGAAGGGTCCAAGAAGGGGAAAACCCTTCCTCTGGACGGCTCCACCAACGCCGACGACGGCTAAGAGGAGTGGCCGCACAGGGCCAAGCCCCTGGCGAGATTGTAAGTGTCCGGATACCAGAGTGACTCATAGTATTCCTCCATTGCACAACTTTTGCTTATGTCGAACATGTTTATGTAGTCCACCCAAAGACCGGCTCGACGTGTCGTCGAGCGGTTCCCTGGATTCGTCGGATGTGAATTCGCTTCCGACGACTACCTCCCCCCACCCTACGGACGACGCCGAGGTGCTGTCCCAACAGGTTCCAAGCCAGGAGGAGGTGACCCTGGAGGCGCCGGAAGGCGACCTCCCGGACTCCAGGCATGAAGGGGGTAGAACCCCAAGGGCTCTAAGTCCAGCTTTGAGCCGGACACCGCGCCGGAACCTTCAAAGGTTCTGGACTCCGGTAGGCAACCTCCTTCCAAGAGGAGCAAGCCTACTAAGCCGGTGACCTCCGTCCAACCGGAGGCACCGGACAATTTGCTGGAGACGCTTAACAGCGCCTCCATCGATGAGGAGGACCGCACTATTATGAGTGCGGTGATCCAGAAGGTTCAGTCCGCCAAGAACGGACTGACTGAAGCCTGTGCCAGCCTTCTAACAGGCTTTGAGGTGAGTAAAGAATATGTAAAAATATTACCGCATAGACAGTAGCCCCTGATGCTCTGTTCGGCGTTCGGAAAGAAAAGCCGAATAAAGGATCTAATAACATTCGCAGGAGTCTAACATAATCAAGTCAATATGCGTATGCAGGCTTCGCTGCTGGCCTCCGCCGCACTGACTGCGGAGGTGGATACGCTGAAGCAGAACCTCGAGCGGTCCGAGCAAGAGCTCGGCTGTAACGCCCTCGATGCGGCTATAGCTCCCACGTGTCGAGGCACGACTTAGAGGCATAACCGCATTGAAAGCAATGTCGCAAGTCAGGCAATCATTACAAGATCCCATGTAATATATAATAAAAGGGGGAGTTAACATAGTTGGCTTACACTCGCCACGTCACATCAGAGTACATAAATAACATCCATCAAACAAACACTCATGGCCCGACTACGGCGCCAAAATAGAAAAGAACCCAACATGCGACAAGGTCCTGAATCGATAACCCCAACTAGGCACCACTACTGATCATCCGGAAAAGATACGTAGTATCGCTGAGAGTCCTCGTCGAACTCCCACTTGAGCTCGTAATCGTCAACTGGAGCAGAAACACCTGGACCTGCATCTGGAGTTGTAGTATCTGTGAGCCACAGGGACTCAGCAATCTCACACCCACGCGATCAAAACTATTTAAGCTCATAGGAATGGATAAGGCAAATATATGTGGAGCTGCAGCAAGCGACTAGCATATGTGGTGGCTAACTTATACGCAAAAGAGAGCGAGAAGAGAAGGCGAAGCACGAGCGAGAAGCTAAAGGAACATCCTGCGCAAGCATAACTCCAACACCGTGTCCACTTCCCGGACTCCGCCGAGAAGGGGCCATCACGGTAACACACATGGTTGATTCATTTTAATTAAGTTTAGTTCAGGTCATCTACAACCGGACATTAACAAATTCCCATCCGCCCATAACCGCGGGCACGGCTTTCGAAAGATCAATCCCTGCAGGGGGGTCCCAACTTAGCCCATAACAAGCTCTCACGGTCAACGAAGGAATAGACCTCCACCCAAGACACACCGATCAGACTCGGTATCTCGGTACAACAAGATGATTCGACAGGTTAAAACAAATCCAGCAACACCGCCCGAATGTGCCGACAAATCCCGATAGGAGCTGCACATATCTCTTTCTCAGGGCACGCTCGGATAGGTCAAGCTACGAGTAAAACCAAACCTCAAGTTTCCCCGAGGTGGCCCCGCAGGCTGCCTGGTTCGGACCAACACTCAGAGGAGCACTGGCCCGGGGGGGGGGGGGTTAAAATAAGATGACCCTCGGGCTCCGGAAACCCAAGGGAAAAAGAGGCTAGGTGGCAAATGGTAAAACCAATGTTGGGCATTGCTGGAAAAGCTTTAATCAAGGCGAACTATCAAGGGGTTCCCATTATAGCCCAACCGCGTAAGGGACGCACAATCCGGGAACATAACACCGATATGACGGAAACTAGGGCGGCAAGAGTGGAACAAAACACTAGGCGAGAGGCCGAGCCTTCCACCCTTTACCAAGTATATAGATGCATTAAGATAACATAGCAATATAATGATATCCCAACAAGTAAATAAATGTTCCAACAAGGAACGGCTCCAATCTTCACCTGCAGCTAACAACGCTATAAGAAGGGCTGAGCAAAGCGGTAACATAGCCAATCAACGGTTTGCTAGGACAATGGTGGGTTAGAGGTTCAACATGGCAATTGGGAGGCTGACAAGCAAATGGTAGGCATCGTAGCAGTGGCAAAGCAAAAGAGCGAGCAAACTAGCATAGCAAAGATAGTAGTGATTTCAAGGGTATGATCATCTTGCCTGCACAGTTGTCAGAGTTGACTGGATCCTCACAAGCGAACTCAACGGGCTCCTCGGTAGCGAACTCGTCTCCCGGCTCTACCCAACAAGACAAACAAGCAACAAGGATACAATCAACCACAGGCAAGTCCAAGCAATATGATGAAATGACGATATGCTATGCGGGATGCGATGCGGGATGCAAAATGCAAGGTATGACAGGAAATGCATGAACCTGGCATCAACTTGGAAAACCAAGTGTTCCACTGGATAGAGGGGATGAAATCGCTTGAAAACGATATAAAGATCATAGGAGTCGGAGCTACGGTTTGGAAATGGCAAGCGTTTTAAGATATGACACCGGTCTGCGATTTGCAGCAAGTAGGCATCTAAATGCAACGAAATGAACATGCTACAGCCACCAAACATGAAAACAAAATGCATGGCAGTGATGTACACAAGATGGTTGACAAAACACTAGCACTGAGCCATAGGTAAATTCATCCATTAAGAGGTTCAAACAAGCATGGCTAAAACGCAAATGCAAAACAGATTTCAGACTTAGTGAAATTAACACTAGTCTGAAATTTCAGATCACGATGCTCTCTTCGGAGCAGCAAAACAACATGATACAAAACCTGAACATGACAAGTAAGAACATGGCATGGAGCTACTCAACAAGCTTAAAAAAACACCCAAAGTGACCTGGGGCGAAAAGGGTTCACAAAATACTCTACCGAGCTCACGAACATAGCTCGAACATAATCAGTTTTCAGACTTAGTGAAAACTGAGACACGCTGAAATATAACTCACGAAGGCATGTAAACGAGCTCGATGCACTCACTACGGTGCAAGTCATGGCAAGGAAAGCATATAACCAGCAAGAAGGCACAAAGTGCTAGCTACACATGGCAAGAACGAAGGCATAGCATGCATGGAACACTAACGGTAGCATCGGCAAAATCGCAAACAAGTTGACGATCTGCCCAGATTAACAACGAAGCAAAAGTTGAGCTCGATTGAGTCAACCCAGAGCACTCCACATATGCAAACAAAGACATGGGTGGATAGAGCATAACATAAATATCAAAACTCCCTTACTGATCATCCTCAAAAGAGGCACGGATCACTAGGAAACAAGCTGGACATATAGCATCATGAACTAAAATATCCCAGACTTAGTGAAAATCATTCACTAAGTCCCTGAAATCTGCAATCTCAGGTACCTCTCTTCGCAAGCTTGCACAAGACAACACACACATCCTAAAAATGCATGGGTGGCACCTCTGGAAATAAGGCAAAATGCTTAACAATTCATCCCAAAGGGGCACAGGCATATCATGCACGAATTAAACATGGCAAAAATGACAAAAGTGCATGATGAACTAACGGATCTGCAATTTAACTCACGAAGCCTCCTTCTAACAGAATTTTGGGTATCAAGATGATCTCAAATGCAAATGATGCAATGGAATGAAATGATGTACAAGTCGAGGCGAAGATTTTGATGTATCATACGCCCAAAACGGAGCTATGGTTGCAGAGATACAAGCAGTCAAAGAATGCACGAAAATTAGGGTTTCAGGAGAGGTCAACCTAGACCAGATCCAGATCTGGCTCACGGATCCCGAGGCGGCAGCAGTACTGTAGCTCGAGCCCGCCGGAGATGGCCGCGGCGGTGGCCGGAGAAAGGAGGAGCTCGCCGGGCCTTGGCCGGAGAGGAGGGGCG
>NC_057800.1:140159917-140169148 GCF_018294505.1 Triticum aestivum
GAGTGGGCGGGCTGCGGCGGCGGACGCTGTCCGGCCGGGGGCGGACACGTCCGTCGGTGGAGATCTTTTTTTTTTAAAAAAAACTAGGGTTTCGGACGGGGGAAGAAGAGATCCGAATGGAGGGGGTATAAATAGGCATAGAGGGAGCTAGGAGAGTCCAAATGAGGTGCGGTTTTTGCCCACACGATCGTGATCGAACGCTCTAGGACATGGAGCAGAGTTTGGTGGGTTTTGGGCCAGATTTGGAGGGTGTTGGGCTGCAACACACACGAGGCCTTTTCGGTCCCTCGGTTAACCGTTGGAGTATCAAACGAAGTCCAAATGATACGAAACTTGATAGGCGGTCTACCGGTAGTAAACCAAGGCCGCTTGGCAAGTCTCGGTCCAATCCGGAAATGTTTAATCCCCACACACGAAAGAAAGCTAGAAATGGCCATCGGAGGAGAACGAAGCGCCGGAATGCAAAACGGACAACGGGGAAAATGCTCGAATGCATGAGATGAACATGTATGCAAATGCAATGCACAAGATGACATGGTATGAGATGCATGAAAACGAAAACAACACACGGAGACAAGGACCCGAATCCGAGAAATAAATATAACTTGACACCGGAAACGGCAAGAGTTGGAGTACAAATGGGGAAAGTTACATCTGGGGCGTTACAACACTCCACCACTACGAAAAGATCTCGTCCCGAGATCTAGGACTGAAAGAACTCCGGGTACTCAGAACGGAGGTGATCCTCTCGTTCCCAGGTGGCTTCACGGTCGGAATGGTGAGACCACTTAACTTTGAGAAATTTGATTGACTTGTTGCGAGTCTTGCGTTCAGTCTCTTGAAGAATAGCAACTGGGTGCTCATGATAGGAGAGATCTTCTTGGAGCTCAATGTCCTCGAAGTTGACGGTGCGGTCAGGAGTCTTGAAGCACTTTCGAAGCTGAGAGACATGGAACACATCATGAACATTTGCAAAGTTTGAAGGAAGCTCGAGTTGATAGGCGAGGTCGCCTCTCTTGCTGACAATTTTGAAAGGTCCCACGTATCTAGGGGCAAGCTTCCCTTTGATACCGAAGCGACGAGTACCTTCCATAAGAGAGACGCGGAGGTAAACATGATCTCCGATCTCAAAAACCAGATCACGGTGCTTACTATCATAGTAGCTCTTCTGGCGGGACTGGGCTGCTTTGAGGTTATCACGAATGACTTTGCACATATCTTCTGCTTCTGTGATTAAGTCATTACCCAGCAGCTGACGTTCACCGGTTTCAGACCTGTTGAGAGGGGTACGGCACTTCCTGCCATATAGAATTTCAAAGGGGGCCTTGCCCGAACTTGCTTGAAAGCTGTTGTTGTATGAGAATTCAGCATAAGGAAGACAGTCCTCCCACTTCATGCCGAAAGAAATCACACAAGCCCTGAGCATGTCTTTGAGAATCTGATTGACACGCTCGACTTGACCACTTGTTTGAGGATGGAAAGCTGTGCTGAAGCGGATGTTGGTGCCCATGGCCTTCTGAAAAGAATCCCAAAACTTGGAGGTAAAGATGCTGCCACGGTCTGAAGATATCACTTGAGGAATACCGTGCAGAGAGACAATGCGAGAGGTATAGAGTTCCGCCAATTGAGCTGCAGTGATCGACTCTTTGATAGGCAGAAAGTGAGCCACTTTGGTGAGCTTGTCGATGACGACGAATATAGCATCATTGCCACGCTTGGACTTTGGAAACCCAGTCACGAAGTCCATTTCAATGTGGTCAAACTTCCATTCTGGAATGGCAAGAGGTTGGAGGAGACCTGCTGGCCTTTGGTGTTCTGCCTTCACTCTTCTGCAGACATCACACTCGTTCACGAATTGAGCGATCTCGCGCTTCATTCGAGTCCACCAATAAGTTTGCTTGAGATCCTGATACATCTTCGTACTACCAGGGTGGATGGAGAGGAGAGAGTTGTGAGCCTCATTCATGATCACCTTACGAAGTTCACCTTTGGGCACAACAATTCGATCCTCGAAGAAGAGAGTGTCCTTGCCATCAAGTCGGTAGCACTTGTACTTGGACTGACTCTTTGCAATACCAATCTTCACCTTCTTCACCATAGCATCAAGAAGTTGGGCTTGGCGAATCTGGTCTTCCAAGGTAGGAGAAACTTGAAGGTTGGCGAGGAAACCTTGAGGAACAACTTGCAGATTAAGCTTGCGGAAAGCTTCACAAAGCTCGGGTTGATAAGGCTTGAGAATCAGACTGTTGCAATATGCGTTTCTGCTCAAAGCGTCAGCAATCACATTAGCCTTGCCTGGAGTATACTCGATACTCGGATTGTACTCTTGAATCATTTCGACCCATCGAGTCTGCCTGAGGTTGAGATTAGGCTGAGTGAAGATGTACTTGAGACTCTTGTGATCAGTGAAAATATCCACTTTCCTTCCCAATAGAAGATGTCTCCAAGTCAACAAAGCGTGCACAACTGCCGCCAACTCGAGATCATGAGTGGGGTAGTTCTTCTCATTAGGTTTCAACTGGGGAGAGGTATAAGCAACAACTTTCTTCTCTTGCATCAGTACAGCACCGAGACCTTGGAGAGAGGCATCACAAAAGACCTCGTACGGCTTGGTTTCATCAGGCGGAGTCAGAACTGGAGCAGTGATCAATTTCTCTTTCAAAGTGTTGAAAGCAATATCACACTCCGGAGACCAAACGTACTTGACGTGCTTCTGGAGAAGATTTGAGAGAGGCTTGGCGATCTTAGAAAAGTTTTCAACGAATCTTCTGCAATAGCTTGCGAGACCGAGGAAACTGCGGAGTTGCTTCACGTTCTGAGGAGGTTCCCAATTCACAATTGCAGACACCTTCTCAGGATTCACGGAAATGCCCTTGGCAGAGATGATATGACCAAGATAAAGAACCTCATCGAGCCAAAATTCACACTTGGAGAACTTGGCGTAGAACTGATGTTCTCTGAGCTTGTCAAGAACCAAACGCAAGTGCTTGGCATGATCTTTCTTGTTCTTCGAGAAAACCAGAATGTCGTCGAGATAGACCAGAACGAATTCATTGGTGTAGGGGTTGAAGATGAAGTTCATCATGCGAGAGAACGTCGGAGGAGCGTTGGCGAGGCCAAAAGACATGACGGTGTATTCATATGAACCAAAGCTTGTTCTGAACGCCGTCTTGGGAATATCTTGCTCACGAATACGAATCTGATGATAACCCATACGGAGATCAAGCTTGGAGAATACTTGAGCACCCTTGAGTTGTTCGAACAGCTCATTGATGTTGGGAAGTGGGTATTTGTTCTTGATGGTCTTCTTGTTTACTGGACGGTAATCAACACAAAGTCGACTCGATCCATCCTCCTTCTTCACAAAAAGAACACCACAACCCCACGGAGAAGTACTAGGCCGAATGAGACCCAATCTTTCTTGCTCATCGAGTTGTTTCTTCAACTCCTTCAACTCTTCGGGGCCGAGCTTGTAAGGACGTTTGCACACAGGTTCCGTACCGGGCTCAAGTTCAATAACAAATTCAACTGGCCGGTGCGGAGGCATTCCTGGGAGCTCTTCTGGAAAGACGTCTTGATACTCACAAACAACCGGAATCTGCGAAATAGCATCCAATTCACCCTTCTCATTGAGAGAAAACAACCGGATGGAATTATCCCGAGCGGCAAAGACAATGACATCCTCAGACGAATGAGTTAGTTGAATCTGCCTGGCTGCACAATCAAGCTGAGCTTTATGCTTAGAGAGCGAGTCCATCCCGAGAATAAGATCGATATCTGAGTTACCAAGAACCATAGGAGAAGCAAGAAACTTGAAATCGCCCATCATGATAGCGACATCTGGCACCTCCAGACTTGCGCTCAAACGTTTGCCAGGAGAAATGATATCCATATGTTTACCCAAATGAGAAGAAACGAACTCATGCTTGGTAAAAAATGGCTTTGACATGAAACAATGCGATGCACCCGTGTCAAAAAGAACTTTTGCAGGAATATCATTAATAGGAAGGTTACCCATAATGACATCTGAAGAATCCTCAGCCTGAGCTGCATTCAGCATATTGACCTTGGCGCTTGAGACGAAGACTTGTTCTGAAAGCCTGGGTTGGGTGGGTGGGAGAAACCACTGCCACCTTTGCTCTTCTGCTGATACGGCTGACGGAACGGAGGAGGAGGAAGCCAATACTTCTGCTGCTTGACCACTTGAGTAGAGGAAGAAGGAGTAACATCTCTGGCACGCTTCCTGGAAGCATCACATCTCATCTGAGCAGCCTCTTGCTTCAGTGCCATGTTGTAGAACTCATCGTATCTCAACGGCTCAAAGAGGACAAGAGCGAGCTGAATTTCCTCACGAAGACCACCCCTGAACTGATAGATCATGCTCTTCTCATCAGGAACATCCTGCTTGGCAAAACGGGCGAGCTTCTGGAACAACTTGTTGTAGTCATAGACAGACAAAGAGCCTTGCTTCAGATTGCGGAATTCCTGACGCTTACTCTCAACCACACTTTGAGGGATGTGATGAGCGCGGAAATCTTGACGAAAATCATCCCAAGTGATCAGACGTCCACCTCTGGAATCCTTGTACTGCTGGAACCACTCTGCAGCCTGATCTTTGAGCTGGAAAGAAGCGAACTTGACGAAATCTTCAGGCCTGACGTTGCTGCATTCAAAATGCTTGCCCAGATCCACTAGCCAATCGTCAGCATCGGTAGCCTCAACACAACCGCTGAACGTCTTTGGGCCATTAGCAAGGAACTGGTTCAGTGTAGCAAAGTGGTGCTGATTGTGGCCTTGATTCCCTTGACTGCCTTGATTGCGCTCTTGGAGGATTTGCATGATCAACTGTGTGTTTGCATTAGTAGCGGCCATCACAGCTTGCCATGCTTCCGGAGGAGGCGGAGGTGGAGGCGGATCAGGATTCGGAGTCGTGCGCGTTGGAGGAGCCATCCTGAAGAGGTTGACCACCATTAGCACATAGATAGACAACAATATAGAAGCTGAATCCAACGGAATGAAAATTGCAACAAATAGTCTTCACATCCGAACAAAATGAACGAATGCATTCCTCTTGAAATGGTCACATATCCATAAATTGAGAAGCCATGTAGAATTAAGGAAGAGAAATAATTCAACAAGGTACGGATTAAGAACGAATAATCGGTAAGAAATCCCAATCTCAAACCAATATCCGTGGAAGAAGAACTAGAGCTACTAGAATTCCCACCTATGAAACTCCCGAACCTTTCCGGTTATGCAATCAGGTGTTGGGGATATAGGGGAAGCACAATATCTCACCCAAACTAGCAAATCCTACATCCAGCTGTATCCATCCTTCAACACATAACCAGGAAAACTCCGGAAACCATCTACCTCAACCTTCGAAAAGCATCCGTTATACAAGTTATGGTGATACTCCCGAACTCCCGCCCCAGTACTGGGTGGCGTCGAGGTTATCTCACCAACGAACTGTATAAAAGAGATTTTCGATGTCGGCGAACATATCTCAAGTATACCAGAATTGCAACGATAAAATTGTGACGACAACACCTCAGAGCTCAACTCCCCGGGACACTGCCACAACCCCTAAAGACAGGAGGCACCAAGAACAATGTTCTCGTCACAAAACCATCGGAACAAAACCAAGATACTCGCGTGATCCTAAAAAAAAATTAGTGAAATTTGAGAAGAGAAGAGTCAAAACTCTACGCCAGGATGCCTTACCAGAGCGATGAGGAGACTGGGAAGTAAAAAGAATTCCTAACTCTCCGATATATAATTCCTAAATGACTCAAAATATTTTTCTAGACACAACTCGGCTGCTAAAAACGATCAAGCAATGGGGCTCCTAAGGTCGGGGAAGGCTCTGATACCAACTTGTAACGCCCTCGATGCGGCTATAGCTCCCACGTGTCGAGGCACGACTTAGAGGCATAACCGCATTGAAAGCAATGTCGCAAGTCAGGCAATCATTACAAGATCCCATGTAATATATAATAAAAGGGGGAGTTAACATAGTTGGCTTACACTCGCCACGTCACATCAGAGTACATAAATAACATCCATCAAACAAACACTCATGGCCCGACTACGGCGCCAAAATAGAAAAGAACCCAACATGCGACAAGGTCCTGAATCGATAACCCCAACTAGGCACCACTACTGATCATCCGGAAAAGATACGTAGTATCGCTGAGAGTCCTCGTCGAACTCCCACTTGAGCTCGTAATCGTCAACTAGAGCAGAAACACCTGGACCTGCATCTGGAGTTGTAGTATCTGTGAGCCATAGGGACTCAGCAATCTCACACCCACGCGATCAAAACTATTTAAGCTCATAGGAATGGATAAGGCAAATATATGTGGAGCTGCAGCAAGCGACTAGCATATGTGGTGGCTAACTTATACGCAAAAGAGAGCGAGAAGAGAAGGCGAAGCACGAGCGAGAAGCTAAAGGAACATCCTGCGCAAGCATAACTCCAACACCGTGTCCACTTCCCGGACTCCGCCGAGAAGGGGCCATCACGGTAACACACACGGTTGATTCATTTTAATTAAGTTTAGTTCAGGTCATCTACAACCGGACATTAACAAATTCCCATCCGCCCATAACCGCGGGCACGGCTTTCGAAAGATCAATCCCTGCAGGGGGGTCCCAACTTAGCCCATAACAAGCTCTCACGGTCAACGAAGGAATAGACCTCCACCCAAGACACACCGATCAGACTCGGTATCTCGGTACAACAAGATGATTCGACAGGTTAAAACAAATCCAGCAACACCGCCCGAATGTGCCGACAAATCCCGATAGGAGCTGCACATATCTCTTTCTCAGGGCACGCTCGGATAGGTCAAGCTACGAGTAAAACCAAACCTCAAGTTTCCCCGAGGTGGCCCCGCAGGCTGCCTGGTTCGGACCAACACTCAGAGGAGCACTGGCCCGGGGGGGGGGGGGTTAAAATAAGATGACCCTCGGGCTCCGGAAACCCAAGGGAAAAAGAGGCTAGGTGGCAAATGGTAAAACCAATGTTGGGCATTGCTGGAAAAGCTTTAATCAAGGCGAACTATCAAGGGGTTCCCATTATAGCCCAACCGCGTAAGGGACGCACAATCCGGGAACATAACACCGATATGACGGAAACTAGGGCGGCAAGAGTGGAACAAAACACTAGGCGAGAGGCCGAGCCTTCCACCCTTTACCAAGTATATAGATGCATTAAGATAACATAGCAATATAATGATATCCCAACAAGTAAATAAATGTTCCAACAAGGAACGGCTCCAATCTTCACCTGCAGCTAACAACGCTATAAGAAGGGCTGAGCAAAGCGGTAACATAGCCAATCAACGGTTTGCTAGGACAATGGTGGGTTAGAGGTTCAACATGGCAATTGGGAGGCTGACAAGCAAATGGTAGGCATCGTAGCAGTGGCAAAGCAAAAGAGCGAGCAAACTAGCATAGCAAAGATAGTAGTGATTTCAAGGGTATGATCATCTTGCCTGCACAGTTGTCAGAGTTGACTGGATCCTCACAAGCGAACTCAACGGGCTCCTCGGTAGCGAACTCGTCTCCCGGCTCTACCCAACAAGACAAACAAGCAACAAGGATACAATCAACCACAGGCAAGTCCAAGCAATATGATGAAATGACGATATGCTATGCGGGATGCGATGCGGGATGCAAAATGCAAGGTATGACAGGAAATGCATGAACCTGGCATCAACTTGGAAAACCAAGTGTTCCACTGGATAGAGGGGATGAAATCGCTTGAAAACGATATAAAGATCATAGGAGTCGGAGCTACGGTTTGGAAATGGCAAGCGTTTTAAGATATGACACCGGTCTGCGATTTGCAGCAAGTAGGCATCTAAATGCAACGAAATGAACATGCTACAGCCACCAAACATGAAAACAAAATGCATGGCAGTGATGTACACAAGATGGTTGACAAAACACTAGCACTGAGCCATAGGTAAATTCATCCATTAAGAGGTTCAAACAAGCATGGCTAAAACGCAAATGCAAAACAGATTTCAGACTTAGTGAAATTAACACTAGTCTGAAATTTCAGATCACGATGCTCTCTTCGGAGCAGCAAAACAACATGATACAAAACCTGAACATGACAAGTAAGAACATGGCATGGAGCTACTCAACAAGCTTAAAAAAACACCCAAAGTGACCTGGGGCGAAAAGGGTTCACAAAATACTCTACCGAGCTCACGAACATAGCTCGAACATAATCAGTTTTCAGACTTAGTGAAAACTGAGACACGCTGAAATATAACTCACGAAGGCATGTAAACGAGCTCGATGCACTCACTACGGTGCAAGTCATGGCAAGGAAAGCATATAACCAGCAAGAAGGCACAAAGTGCTAGCTACACATGGCAAGAACGAAGGCATAGCATGCATGGAACACTAACGGTAGCATCGGCAAAATCGCAAACAAGTTGACGATCTGCCCAGATTAACAACGAAGCAAAAGTTGAGCTCGATTGAGTCAACCCAGAGCACTCCACATATGCAAACAAAGACATGGGTGGATAGAGCATAACATAAGTATCAAAACTCCCTTACTGATCATCCTCAAAAGAGGCACGGATCACTAGGAAACAAGCTGGACATATAGCACCATGAACTAAAATATCCCAGACTTAGTGAAAATCACTAAGTCCCTGAAATCTGCAATCTCAGGTACCTCTCTTCGCAAGCTTGCACAAGACAACACACACATCCTAAAAATGCATGGGTGGCACCTCTGGAAATAAGGCAAAATGCTTAACAATTCATCCCAAAGGGGCACAGGCATATCATGCACGAATTAAACATGGCAAAAATGACAAAAGTGCATGATGAACTAACGGATCTGCAATTTAACTCACGAAGCCTCCTTCTAACAGAATTTCGGGTATCAAGATGATCTCAAATGCAAATGATGCAATGGAATGAAATGATGTACAAGTCGAGGCGAAGATTTTGATATATCATACGCCCAAAATGGAGCTACGGTTGCGGAGATACAAGCAGTTGAAGAATGCACGAAAATTAGGGTTTCAGGAGAGGTCAACCTAGACCAGATCCAGATCTGGCTCACGGATCCCGAGGCGGCAGCGGTACTGTAGCTCGAGCCCGCTGGAGATGGCCGCGGCGGTGGCCGGAGAAAGGAGGAGCTCGCCGGGCCTTGGCCGGAGAGGAGGGGCGCCGGCCCGGACGACGAGGAGGCGCGAC
>NC_057800.1:140169936-140177064 GCF_018294505.1 Triticum aestivum
GATCTTTTTTTTTTTTTTAAAAAAACTAGGGTTTCGGACGGGGGAAGAAGAGATCCGAATGGAGGGGGTATAAATAGGCATAGAGGGAGCTAGGAGAGTCCAAATGAGGTGCGGTTTTCGCCCACACGATCGTGATCGAACGCTCTAGGACATGGAGCAGAGTTTGGTGGGTTTTGGGCCAGATTTGGGGGGTGTTGGGCTGCAACACACACGAGGCCTTTTCGGTCCCTCGGTTAACCGTTGGAGTATCAAACGAAGTCCAAATGATACGAAACTTGACAGGCGGTCTACCGGTAGTAAACCAAGGCCGCTTGGCAAGTCTCGGTCCAATCCGGAAATGTTTAATCCCCACACACGAAAGAAAGCTAGAAATGGCCATCGGAGGAGAACGAAGCGCCGGAATGCAAAACGGACAACGGGGAAAATGCTCGAATGCATGAGATGAACATGTATGCAAATGCAATGCACAAGATGACATGGTATGAGATGCATGAAAACGAAAACAACACACGGAGACAAGGACCCGAACCCGAGAAATAAATATAACTTGACACCGGAAACGGCAAGAGTTGGAGTACAAATGGGGAAAGTTACATCTGGGGCGTTACATCGGCCTAGCCAATCAGCAGCTCGAGGAGAAGGAAGGTAAGAAATACCTTATTAAAATATGTGAATGGTGCAATTGCAAAAAGTGACAGGATTAACACGGCTATTGTAGGGGCCACAACTGAGGTGGCGACCCTTAAGCAAGCGCTGTCCGAGGCCAAAAAGAGGGCGGCCACGGAGTGCACCGAGCGGGAGAAGCATGAGACGCAGGTTGGTGAGGTGCGGCAAGAGCTCCAGGCTCTCATGAAAAAACATGAGAGTTTGGAGCTTGACTCGAAGACGTGAGAGTCTGAGCTTGCGGCGGCCATTGAAGATGCGAAGTCTGCCAAGGCCGAAGCCCAAAAGGCCCTCCAGGAGGTTGAGGCAATAAAAAAGATAGCGGCGGGTAAGGCATTCTTTATGCAAAGCAAGCACGTAAAAGCGAATTACTTGTCACTTACCCGAATCCGGAGCTCTCCAGGAGCATTCGCAGACTTGCCCCGTAGCGTGTCGGATGCCGCTGCCTTCTACCGAGCCGAGGAGGGAAGCTCGACGGAGAAGGTGTTCTGGTCTCAGTATGCTGAGGCCGAACACCCGGTGCCCTTAAGAGACCAGCTGAAACAGCTGGTCGAGCACATAAGGTGATCGAACAGGGCATGAAGGGACTCATAGTCCGGCTGTGGCCTGGAGAGGCCATGCCTGGGAGCTACTTCGGGCTGGTGAGGCGGCTGGTGGAGGCCTTTCCAAGGCTCGAAGTCATCAAGCGCTCCGTATGCATCGAGGGTGCCCGTAGGGCGCTTGCCCGTGCGAAGGTGCACTGGGGCAAGCTGGATGCTGAGAAGCTTGTGAAGGACGGGCCACCACCGGGCAAGGAGCATCGCAAGCCCGAGATGTATTATGAGGGTGTTCTGAAGGGTGCCCGCCTTGTGGCGGATGAATGTTCCATGGATGTAATTTTTCAGTAAACTCGCTCGTTTTGTCCTGTGCGCTGAAAACTTGTTCATGTGCGCTAAGCAATGCTTTTTGAATTTAAAATATTACCTTCTGTGCGGCCGTTTATCAAATTTGAGAGATGGCGAGTCGTCGACTTCTGCCCCCATGGCACGAGTGCTGGGGTGTTCGGGATAAACATGAGCGCTCTTTTTCCCATTCTTGGGTCCTTCGAGGGAGGCGCTCAACACAACGAACAAGGCAATCGGACTATAATGCTTGAACACTCTCACTTAGCCATAGAATTCTATAATTTTAAATTTCGGCGAAGCCCCTGGTGTTCGGAAGACCGAGTTCGGGGCGCTATCCACGCCTAGGCCGGACAAAGCCGACTCCTCGCTCTAAGCGGCTTAAGTCTTAGGAATCGAAAACCTCTCGAACAGCGACCAGCTCTCGCCTCATCATGACAGTCAGTTTTAGCTTTCTCTACTGAGGTGCTTAGCCCAGCTCAACTGGGGCAGAATCGCAGTAGTTCTCCTAGTGCTACCTTAGCCGATATAATGGAACGTAAGGTACCAAAACATAGGAGCCGGGCAAACCCAACTATTGACCCAAGACATGATTCGCCGCCGATGCATATAATGCTATAAGTTCGGGGTGCCGCACTTGTGAAAGTGTTCAGACTTCTCACACCGTATTGTGGGGTAGTTAAGCCCCTGGCGTATTGGCCGTACCAAAGTGTACGGGTGCAACATGTCATTAATGAACATATATTCGTAAAAAAGGTAATGCAATAATAGACGGAAGCTATGCATTGTTTATTTAAAAAAGCTGCGATCAAAGCAGAACGATACAAATAGTGCAATAAGCAAAAGTTGGGACTATCAAATATGTCCTTTCCAGGGGCGAGCTGCGGAATGTTATGTGAAACAGGTATACTGCTCGTTATAGAGACCACCTTAGAGTTCCGTAGTGCGGCGTAACTTTCTGCTTCCCTGGCTGTATCGTTTGTGCGGAAATTGTACTGCTAGACAAGCCTTTCGAAGAATGGAGTCCTGAAAATAAGAGAAAATTAAGAAATCGGCAGCCCCTAGTGCGGTTTAAGCCGCGTTTCGGGCGTGCCGTGATGGTGCCCCTCCCCTTTGTGCCCATGGTATTTCCAGAGCATAGTTATGTATGCGCATCACTGGTTTCGCAAGTTCGCGAGGGCTGGGGTTGGGGCCGCATTGCTACGCTTGCTCTGAACGTGCCGGGCGGTCTTGGTGTAGGTTACTCTGGGTGCGCTTGACGGTGTCCAGATGTTGAATGGCCAGACTAGAGAATTGCTTTGAGAGGCTGCTTTGTACTTCCACTGCGATAGCCGCCGTATGCTCCTCCGTTCGGAGAGAGCGTTCGGTGTTTCCATTGACCGTGATGACACCTCGAGGGCCTGGCATCTTGAGCTTGAGGTATGCGTAGTGCGGCACCACATTGAACTTGGCAAATGCGGTTCGCCCGAGCAGTGCATGATAGCCACTGCGGAACGGGACTATGTCGAAGATTAAATCCTTGCTTCGGAAATTATCCGGAGATCCGAAGACCACTTCAAGTGTAAATGAGCCTGTACAGTTGGCTTCTACACCTGATATGACGCCTTTAAAGGTCGTTCTGGTGGGTTTAATCCTCGAGGGATCGATGCCCATTTTCCGCACTGTATCTTGATAAAGCAGGTTCAGTCTGCTGCCGCTGTACATAAGGACTCTAGTGAGGTGAAATCCGTCAATAATTGGGTCTAGAACTAATGCAGCGAATCCACCATGACGGATGCTAGTGGGGTGGTCCCTTCGATCAAAAGTGATCGGGCAGGAAGACCATGGTTTGAACTTTGGGGCGACTGGCTCCATCGCATATACGTCGCTTAGCACACGCTTCCGCTCCCTCTTGGGGACGTGGGTTGCGTATATCATGTTCACCGTCCGCACTTGTAGGAGAAAACCCTTTCTGTCCACTGTTGTTCGGCAGCCGGGGCTCCTCCTCGTCATCGCTATGCAGCCCCTTGTCTCTGCTTTCGGCATTTAACTTGCCTGCCTGCTTGAACACCCACCAATCCCTGTTGGTGTGATTGGCTGGTTTTTCGGGGGTGCCATGTATCTGGCATGAGCGGTCGAGTATTCGGTCCAAACTGGATGGGCCCAGAATATTTCTTTTGAATGCCTTTTTCCGCTGACCGGGTTTAGAGCCTTTGAATCCGGAATTAACTGTCGTATCCTCAGCATTGTCGCCGTTAATGCGGCGCTTTTGCTTGTTGCGACGCGACCTGCCACTGCTATCCTTGGTATCCGAATTACCAGGGCTCTTGGTCATGTTATTGTTGCGAGCTAGCCAGCTGTCTTCTCCTGCACAAAAGCGGGTCATAAGTGTCGTGAGGGCTGCCATGGATTTCGGCTTTTCCTGTCCTAGGTGCTGTGCAAGCCACTCGTCGCAGATATTATGCTTGAAGGCTGCTAGGGCCTCTGCGTCCGGACAGTCGACGATTTGATTTTTCTTGGTTAGGAACCGTGTCCAGAATTGTCTGGCCGATTCCTCTGGCTGCTGAATTATGTGGCTTAGGTCATCGGCGTCTGGTGGTCGCACATAAGTGCCCTGGAAATTGTCGAGGAATGCGGCTTCCAGATCCTCCCAACAACCAATTGATTCTGCTGGCAAGCTGTTAAGCCAATGCCGAGCTGGTCCTTTAAGCTTGAGTGGGAGGTATTTGATGGCGTGTAGGTCATCACCGCGGGCCATGTGGATGTGAAGGAAATAGTCCTCGATCCATACCGCAGGATCTGTTGTGCCATCGTATGATTCGATGTTCCCGGGTTTGAAACCCTCGGGGATTTGATGATCCATTACTTCATCTGTGAAGCATAATGGGTATGCGGCGCCTCTGTATTGGGCTATATCACGACGCAGCTCAAACGAGCTTTGTCTACTGTGTTCGGCCCGGCCGGATTTACTGTATCCGGCGTGACGAGTACCGTCTCGTGCCGTGGGGCGCCCACGTGATCCGTAGATCGATCTTGTTTGCCTTGCCTTGTCCTCCAATATGTCCCGCAGGTCTGGCGCATTTTCCCATGCCTTGGTGTTTTTTGAGCGGCATCGGGGTGCGGCTTGAGTGAAGGGCCGAGAGGCCTCTCTGTCGCGGCCACGGGGTGGCCGGTCGGCCGCATCATGCGCTGGTGATGTAGGTTTAGGTGCTTCCTCCTCTAATTGGGGTAGCAACCTGCTCTTTGGGTAGCTCTTGGAGGGGCATTCGAGTTCATATTCTTCGGCCGCAAGGACTTCAGTCCATCTGTTGGCTAGCAAATCTTGATCAGCTCTAAGCTGTTGCTGTTTTTTATTGAGGCTGCTCGCCGTGGCCATAAGCCTGCGTTTGAAACGCTCTTGTTCGACGGGATCCTCTGGCACGACAAATTCGTCATCATCGAGGCTTGCCTCGTCTTCGGAGGGAGGCATATAATTATCGTCCTCGACCTCTCTGTCTGCCGCTCTCTCATGAGGGCTGGCTTCTCTATCCTCCTGTGCTGAATCTTGCTGGAGGTGGTTGTATTCGGCACTGTCCGGGGTGTTATTATCTCCCGTGCCGGAATCACCGTTTTTGTTTTGGCAGGATTTAGAGCGGCGTCGCTGACGCCGGCGCTTAGGCTGCTTCTTAGAGGGGTCATCCTCCACTGTTCCATCGCCATTGCCTTCTTTTAGGATGTACACCATGTATATATCATACGACGAGGTGGCTTTCCAGTGCCCTATAGGCGCTGGTTCTTGATCGTCTCCTGCATCGGCGTCCATACCGTCGATGTCTTCGGAGTCAAAGTCGAGCATGTCGGTTAAATCATCAACAGTGGCTACGAAGTGGGTGGTGGGTGGGCTTTGAATTTCTTCATCATCCGCATCCCAACCTTGCTGACCATAGTTCGGCCAGGGCTCTCCTGACAAAGAGAGAGACTTTAGTGAATTCAGAATATCACCGAAGGGCGAGTGCTGAAAGATGTCCGCGGCGGTGAACTCCATGATCGGCACCCAATCGGGTTCGATCGGTCGGGGCGCGGAGGGCTCGGAGTCTGGAGAGGAGTCCGGCTCCTTGGAGTTACGGGCTTCACAGAGAATAGGGCTGGTGTTCGGCTCGATTGCCGTAGAGATTGCAGCCACCGAGGCGGTGTCTAACCACCCACCCTCGGTTGGTGTGATCGGCTCCGAGCTAGGGGTCGGAGTGGACACAGGTGCGGCCTCCAAGGCACTGTTCGGCGGCAGAGCTAAATCATGCCCATCATGACAGTGCGGCGCGCTCGGCTGTGGCTCGAATCCGTCGAAGATCAAGTCTCCGCGGATGTCGGCCGTGTAGTTCAAACTTCCAAATTTGACCTGATGGCCAGGGGCGTCGCTTTCGATCTGCTCCAGATGACCAAGCGAATTGGCCCGCAGTGCAAAGCCGCCGAATATGAAGATCTGTCCGGGGAGAAAAGTCTCACCCTGGATTGCATCGCTGTTGATGATCGAAGAAGCCATCGGGCCTAAAAGTGACAACACAGAGGAACTCTCAATGAAAGCACCAATGTCGGTGTCAAAACCGGCGGATCTCGGGTAGGGGTCCCGAACTGTGCGTCTAGGCCAGATGGTAACAGGAGGCAGGGGACACGATGTTTTACCCAGGTTTGGGCCCTCTTAATGGAGGTAAAACCCTACGTCCTTCTTGATTAATATTGATGATATGGGTTGTACAAGAGTAGATCTACCACGAGATCAGAGAGGCTAAACCCTAGAAGCTAGCCTATGGTATGATTGTTGTTCATCCTACGGACTAAAACTCTCCGGTTTATATAGACACCGGAGAGGGCTAGGGTTACACAGAGTCGGTTACAATGGTAGGAGATTTACATATCCGTATCGCCAAGCTTGCCTTCCACGCCAAGGAAAGTCCCTTCCGGACACGGGACGAAGTCTTCAATCTTGTATCTTCATAGTCCAGGAGTCCGGCCGAAGGTATAGTCCGGCCATCCAGACACCCCCTAATCCAGGACTCCCTCAGCCTCCCCGACCATGTCTAGCCGGAGTTGGGTTGTCATCCAGTCCTCTTCGTTGTGTCTTCTTTGGCATGGTGATATGTTTTTGATACGTCTTCATCGTATCTATAATTTTTGTTTGCTTCATGCCAATATTATACAACTGTTATACACTTTTGGCAACATTTTATATGATTTATTTGGACTAACATATTGATCTAGTGCCCAATGTCAGTTCCTGCTTGTTGCATGTTTTTTGTTTCGCAGAAAATCCATATCAAACGAAGTCCAAACGCGATAAAAATTTACGAAGAATTATTTTGGAATATATGTGATTTTGGGGGGGTGAAATCAAAGCAAACGGGGGCCCACTGCCCCCAAGACCCACCAGGGCACACCGGGCACCCCTTGACACGCCTAGGTGTCTTATGCCCTCCTCGGAACGCAGCTGGGGCCCTTCTTCTGGCGCAATAAATATAATTTATGGGAAAAAATTGTGTAAAAATTCCAGCGCAATCGGAGTTACGGATCTCTAGGAATTAAAGAAACAGTGAAGGGCCAGATCTGAAACATGAAACAGAAGATAACTGAG